>NW_026005707.1:108023-110554 GCF_001458135.2 Marmota marmota marmota | reverse complement strand
TACTCCTGCCCCTTCCTCTCCTCCTCTGGCTCATCTCTCTCCTCTTCCTCCTTCTCCGTCATCTCCTCTCCTCCTCTCCCATCTCTTCCTCCTCTCCCATCTCTTTCTCCTCTCCCATCTCTTCCTCCTCCTCCATCTCTTTCTCCTCCTCCTCCTCCTCTTCCATCTCTTCCTCCTCCATCTCATCCTCCTCCTCCTCCCTCTTTTTTCCTCCTCCTCATCTTTCTTTCTCCTCCTCATCTTTCTTCCTCCTCCTCCTCCTCACCACCATCTCTCCTCCTCCACCTCCTTCTCCTACTCCTCCTATTTGTTGCAGTAATTCACTTGCAGGTCAGCATGAGAAAGAAAGAAGAAGCAGAGCAAGCAAAGCAGCAGCAGAAAAAAAGTCCTTTATTGTATACAAGCAATCTTTTTATAGTATTGTGAACAAAGAAGGCAGCCTTCCAACAGCAATAAACCAGGTCTTTCAGCTAATTAAACATAGCATACAGAAGTTTTACTTTCTAATCAGAAGTGACCCACTTCTCATGGCTAATCTACTCTCTGCCTGGAGCATGCCGATCTCTGCTCTTGCTAAGAACAGATAATAAAATTTTTCTCAGCGCCCTCCTAGCCCACTTGGCAGAACATCCCGTTTGCAGGCAAGTCCTCCCAAGGACAGCAGACACCTCGTTTTCAAGCATATCCGTTGTTACCTTATCTAAACCTTGAAGGAGCCTCTCATTTCAAGTAGGCCCTCCCAAGGACAGCAGACACCTCATTTTTTCAAGCATGTCCGATGTTACCTATCTATACCTTGACAGAATATCCCGTTTGCAGGCAGACTCCATCAAAGACAGTAATAGTAACGCAGTCACATTTGATTCCCTACAATATTCCACCTTCCCCTCTTTCTCCTCCTCTTCCAGCATTTCCTCCTCCTCCATCTTCTCCTCCTTCTCCTCCCACTCCTCCTCATCATCATCATCCCTCCTCCTCGTCCTCCTCCTCCTTCTCCTTCTCCTCCCTCTCCTTTTCCTCCTCCTCATCTCTCCTCCTCCTCTTCCTCCTGCTCTTTCCTCTCCTCCTCAGGCTCATATGTCTCCTCTTCTTCCTTCTCCTTCATCTCCTGTCATTCTCTCCTATCTCCTCCTCCTCTTTCATTTTTCCTCCTCCTCCTCAATCTCCTTCTCACCCTCCTCTTCCTCCTCTTCCATCTCCTACTTATCTTTCATCTCCTCCTCCTTCTCGTCCCTCTCGTTTTCCTCTTCCTCCTCCTCATCATTTCTCCTCCTCCACCTCCTCCTCCTATTCCTCCTACTTCTCCTCT
This sequence comes from Marmota marmota marmota, assembly GCF_001458135.2. Lineage (NCBI taxonomy): Eukaryota > Metazoa > Chordata > Mammalia > Rodentia > Sciuridae > Marmota > Marmota marmota. Next base: position 109,245 of record NW_026005707.1, on the reverse strand, counting down.
CCCTCCTTCTCCTCCTCTTCCTGCATTTCCTCCTCTTCTATCTCTTTTTTTACTTCTTCCTCTCCTTCTCCTCCTCCTCCTCATGCCTCCTCCTCTTCCTCCTCATCAACATCATCATCTCTCCTCCTCATCCATCTCTTCCTCCTCCTCCATCTCCTCCTTTCCCTCTCCTTTTCCTCCTCCTCATCTCTCCTCTTCCTCCTCCATCTTTTCTTACTCCTCCTCTGTCTCCTCCACTTCTCCTCCCTGTCCTCCTCCTTCTCCTTCCTCTTCTTCTCCTCCTACTCCTCCCCCTATTTCTCCTCCTTTTTCTCCTCCTCCTCCTCTTTCTCCCGCTCCTTCTCCTCATACTCCTTACAGATTTTGTCCTCCATCTCCCCCTGCTCCTCCTCCATCTTCTCCTTGTTATCCTCCCTCTTCTCTTCCTTCTCCTCATCTCTCCTCCTAGTCCTTCTCATCACTCTTTCTCATCTCTCCTTCTCCTCCGTCTCCTCCCTCTCCTTCTCCTGCTTCTACTTCTCCATCTCCTCCTCCTCCTCCTTTTCCTCCTCTACATCATCATCTCTTTTTCATCTCCTCCACCTCCTCCTCCTTCTCCTTCCTCTATCTCCTCCTCCTGCTACTTTATCTCCTCCTCCTGTTCATCTCTCTCTTCCTCCATCTCCTTCTCTTCCTCTTTTTTCTCCTCCTCCTCTGCCTCCTCCTGCTCCTTCTTCTTCTCCTCTTCCTCCTTCATCTTCTCCTCCTTCTCCTCCTCCAACTCCATATCCTCCTCCTCCATCTTTTCCTCCTTCTAATTCTTCTTCTCCTCTTCCTCCTTCATCTCTTCCTCCTTCTTCTCCATCTCATGCTCCTACTCCATCTCCTTTTCCTACTCATGCTCCTTCTCCTCCTCCTCCTCATGTCTCTCCTCCTCCTTCTCATCTCCTCTTCCTCTTCCATCTCCTCTTCCTCTTCCATCTCCTCTTCCAAATTCTCCATCTCCTCTTCCAAATTCTCCATCTCCTCTTCCTTCTTCTCCCTCTCCTCCTCCTACTCCTCCCCCTCCTCATCCTTCTGGATCTCGTCTTCTTCTTCCATCTCCTCCTTTTCCTCCATGTCTTCCTTCTCCCTCTCCTCTTCCTCCTCCTTATCTCTCCTCCTCCTCCAAACCATCATCACTCTCCTCCTCCTCCTCCTTTTCATCCTCCTCCTTTTCCTCCTTCTCCTCCTCCTCCATCTC
>NW_026005707.1:99432-101601 GCF_001458135.2 Marmota marmota marmota | reverse complement strand
CATCATCTCTCCTCCTCTTCCTCCTCCTCCTCATCTCTCCTCCTCCACCTCCTCTCCCTCTATCTTTTTCTCTTCCTGCATTTCTGCCTCCTCCATCTCCTCTTTCTCCTCCCTCTCCTCCTCCTCCTCAACATCATCTCTCCTCCTCCTCCATCTCCTCCTCCTCCACCCTTTCCTCATCCTCCTCCTCAAAAACATCATCTCTCCTCAATCTCCTTTTCTGCCTCCTCCTCTTATTCCTCTTCCTCCTGCTCCTTCTCCTCCTTCTTCTCCTCCTCTTCCTCCTTCTCCTCCTCATCTCTCTCCTCCTCCTGCATCTTCTCCTCCTCCTTCTCCTCCTCCTTCTCCTCCTGATGTCTCTTTTCCTCTTGGTTCTCCTCCTCCTCTATCTTCTCTTCCTTCTCCTCCTCCATCTCCTCCTCATCCTCCTCCATATACTCCCCCTCCTCCTCCACCATCTCCTCCTCCTCCATCTCCTCCCTCTCCTCCACCTCCTCCTCCTCCTCCTCCTCCTTCTCCTTCTCCATCTCCTCCTTCTTCTTCTCCCTCTTCTTCTCCTCCTCCTCCTCTTCCTCCCACTTCTTCTCCTCCTCCTCCTTTATCTCCTCTTCTTCCTCCTTCATCTCCTCCTCCTTTCCTCCCTCTCTTCGTCCACCTCCTCCTCCCCCTCCTTCTTCTCCTTCTCCTCTTCCTTCTCCTCCTCCCCCTTCTCCTCCTCCTCTCCCTCACACTCCTTCTCCTCCTCCTTCATCTCCTACTCCTCCTCCATCTCCTCCTATTTCTCATCCATCTCCCCCTCTTCTCCTTCCTCTCCTCTTCTTTCTCCTCATTTCTCCTTCTCCTCCTCTTCATCATCATATTTTCTCCTTCTCCTCCTCCCCTTTTTCTCCTCCTCCTCTTCCGTCACCTTCTCCATCTCTTCATCCTTCTTTTCTCTCTCCTCCTCCTCATTACTCATTCTCCTCCTCATCATCAACATCAGCATCTTTCCTAAATCTCCTCCTCCTTCTCCTCCTCTTCCTTCTCCTCCTCCTCCTCGTCCTCCTGCTCATGTCTCTCCTCTTTCTCCTCCTCCTTCATCTGCTCTCCTCCTTCTCCATCTATTCTCTCTTCCTCCTCCTCCTCATCTCTCCTCCTCCCCCTCATCTCTCCTCCTCCTTATCATCATCATTCCTCCTTCTCCTCCTCCTCCTCATCTTTCCTCCTTCTCCTCCTTCCCCTTTTTCTCCTGCTCCTCCTCCATCACCTCCTCCTCCATCTCTTCCTCCTTCTTTTTTCTCTCCTCCTCCATATTACTCTTTCTCCTTCTCATCATCAACATCATCATCTTTCCTAAATCTCCTCCTCCTTCCTCCATCTCCTCCTTCTCCTCCATCTACTTGCCCTTCTTCTGCTCATCTCTCTCCTCTTCCTCCTCCTTCTTCATCTCCTCTCCTCATCTCCCACCTCCTCCTCCTCTTCCATTTCCTCCTCCTCCTCCATCTCCTCCTATTTCTTCTCCATCTCCTCCCCCTCATGACCTCCTCCTCCTCCTCCTCCATCTCCTCCTCCTTCTCCTTCATATCCTCCTCCTCCTCCTCATCTCTCCTCCTCTTCCTCCTCCTCATCATCTCTCCTCCTACTACTACTCTTACTCCTCCCCCTCCTTCTCCTCCTTCTACTCCTCCCCTTCCTTCTCCTCCTCCTCCCTTTCACACTCCTTCTCCTCCTCCTCCACCTCCTTGTCCTTATACTCTATCTCCTCCTTCTCCTCCCTCTCTTTTTCCACATCATCATTTCTCCTTTTCCTCCTCCTCATCATCATTTCTCCTCCCTTTTTTCTTCTCTTTCACCTCCTCATTCTCCTCCTCTTTCTCCTCCTCCTCCTCCTCTTCCTCCTCCTTTATCTCCTCCTACTCCTTCTCCCTCTCCTCCTTCTCCTCCTTATCATCAACATCATCATCTCTCTTCCATCTCCTCCTCCTCTGCTCCTTCTCCTCTTCCTCCTCATAATCCTTGTCCTCCTACTCCTTCTTCTCAATTTTCTCCTTGTTCCTCCTACTCTTTCTCCTTGTCCTCCTCCTCTTCTCCCAACTCCTTTTGCCTCCTTGTCCTCCTGAATCTCCTTCTCTTTCTCCTTCTTTTCCTTCTGCTCATTCTCCTCCTCCTCCTCTTCCTCCTCCTCCTCCT
>NW_026005707.1:90200-97337 GCF_001458135.2 Marmota marmota marmota | reverse complement strand
CTCCTCCTCCTCCTCCATCTCCTCCTCCTTCTCCTCCCTCTCCTCCTCCTCATCTCTCCTCTTCCTCCTCCTCATCAACATCATCATCTCTCCTCCTCCTCCTCCTTGTCTTTCTTTTTCATCTCCTTTCCTCGTCTCCTGTCTCCTCCTCCTCTTCCATCATCTTCTCTTCCTTATCCTCCTCCACCTCTGTCTCTTCCTCCTCCTCCTCTTCATCATCATCCCCCCTATTCCTCCTCCATAGTCTCCTTGCTCTGGGACCTCCGATGTGGACTCCTCTGGCTCCCTGTCTCCGTCCCTCCCCGTGGCTAGCCCCTCACCTCTGTAGACCCCGTTGCACCTCCCCAGCTGCTGGTGTTCATCTGTGGCCTCCAGTAACCCTCCATGATCAGAGGTTTAATAGGTGAGCATGGAGTTTCAGACCGTTCTAATCAAGGGCATGGAGGGCTTTATCTCTGGAGAAAGTGGAAGGTGCCAGAGAGAGCTCCCACATGGGTCTCAGCTGGTGGCATGCGCTTCCCATTCTATGAGCAAACCACCTTGTACTGGACCATCACACAAAGAGCCCCCTGCCTAGAGCCCACAGGGACACATATGATCACGGTGCTGAGACTGTGATGCCCAGGTCTGCTTAGCACCGCGTCACCTTGAAAACCAGGAGAGCCTTGCAAAGAAATATCCAGGACGTCGCCAGCAGGCATGGTTTCGATGTGCGGTACCCGTGGGGTCAAGTGCTCTAATAAAAGTGTGAGAGGGTGGCCCAGGGTGGGGAAAAGCAATGACAGATTCCAGCCCACGTGGAAGGAACCACAACCAATGGCATTAAAATATATGATGGCCATGATCAGCAGAGCAGGGGACACCTGCAAACCCAGTTGTAGCTCCCTGCACCGTGGAGACCAGCGGTCCTTCCTACCCCTGAAGGCACAGAGGCCAATTCACGAGGGATGTGAGCTGCTGTCCTCCTTGGGGACATCTGCCTCTCACGTAGCTCAGATGCAAGGACGTGTCACCTGACCTGCGAGGGCTTCCACGTCTCCAGGAAGCCCTCACAGATGGAAGAGTCTGCAATTTCTTGCTTCTCTCTAGTGTGTCCCCAAGCCCTGAAAGCAGAGCCTTTTTCCTCCACGATGCTGAAAGCTAATGTTCTCTCTCTGCTTCCTGTAACCACTAAGGGTGACACTGAATGACAGCTCCTCAAAAAACTGATTGCTAATGAAATGATTGGTTTTGTGCAAAATTAGACGATCACTGGGAATAAATGAACAAACAAGGGACACCCATTCTTGATCTTGACTTACCTACATCCACTCCATCTCCTCCACGTAGTCTCTGTATAAACCATGGTGGCTTCTCCCGAGGAAGGCTTTTGAGGTCACCAGAGGAGTGTGAACATGCAGCAGGGACACAAAGAGGAGAAAGGGTCTTTCCTTGTTTGTGAAAGAAGAAAACCCCTTGAATTATGGACGGGAGATGATGGCGTCCACAGTGGATCTTGAATGTGCTGCGTCTGTGACCTGGGTTCACCTGCTGGGATTTCATTGTGAGGGGTCCCCCCAAAACTCATGGGTGAGACCATGCAAGAAAGTTCACAGGTATAATGATTAGATTACGAGAGGTGTGACCTAGGTTCATAGAAGGAAAGAAGGCAAAATATATATATCAAATAACCACAAACTCTGCAATGAGGAGAACTTCTGAACTGGAAACCATCTGAGAGGGCCGGAGTGGAGCCAGATACCAACTCGGGAGGCGGAGAAGGATGAAAGTGTTTCTTTTTTCTCCAGAGGAAATTGGTCCCTCGGCAATTGGATGGGAGGGGAATCAGGTGTCTGCATACCTACGAGGCTGGTGGCATAGCCTTGCTCCTTTGGGATTTTTTCAAAAGTGGTTTCGTTGGCAGGAAGCCCACCTGAGCCCGAGTTCCAGTGGAAGACCACATACTCATCGCTGTCCATTCCTGTGGAGCCCACAGCAGAGCAAGGTTCACATTCCCTTTGCCAGGAAGAGGTCTTAGCAAAGGGATTCTGGGCACCAGGGACAGTCGGCAAGAATCTGGCTGTCAGCACTTGGGGAAGGTGGGAGGTGGTGCTATCATCCAGGTACCAATACTTTGCATCTATCCCCTTTCTATCCACACATCATTTATCTGTCACCTGTATGTGCATTATGCATCTGTCACCTCTATATACCTCTATCACCCATCGTTAGCTATCACCTGTTCTTCTATTATCTATTGACAAGATTGCTATCGATTGAGCATCATTAATACGTCTTCCTTCATTGATGGTATCACCATCATCATCTATGGAACATTGCCTATCACCTGTCAATCACCGTATTTCTGCTTCTCATCCACCAATGATGGTTGTCATCCCATCCCAGAAGGCTCCCTCGGCACAGCCTACCAAGGGTACCTACCTGGCAATTTGATGAGAAAAGAGCTGGTACGTGGAAAATATCAGAAGGAAAAGAACCTTTCTCCTGTACCAGACATGCACAGACATTTGTGTTGGATGTTTTTTCCCTGAGCATTTTTTTTTCTCTGAGTATCAGCACAATTCCCGCAGAACCTGCATTGTGCTGCATGTCCCAGGTCAGCTAGGGACGATCTATACCTCAGGAAGAGGTGTGTGGTTATCTGTGACTCCCATTTGATTAACCCAGGGGTGCCTAACCCCTGATCCCCATCTGTAGCCCTATTTTGCATTTTACTTAGAGACAGGGTCTCACTGAGTTGCTTAGGGCCTCCTTTTGACTGAGGCTGGCTTTGAACTCGAGAACCTCCTGCCTCAACCTCCCAACTGCTGGGATGACAGGTGTGCGCCACCATGCCCGGCATTGTGCATGGGTTTTAACACCCGCGGGGTCTGAGGGTCCTGAGGGGTGAGGGCATAGGATGCCCTGTTTGGAGCACACACTACAGGAAGGTGACAGGAAGGCACATTAGCCTTCACTTTCGCAGTCTCTGTGGGATCACTACCCAGCTAGAGTGGCGATGGGGTCCAGGCTGCATCCAGGAGCTGCTGTCCACGGTCCCCACGACACCCACCTGATCGGAGTGGCTCTGCTCAGGGTGCAGAGCAGGGGACCGCCAGGTACTGGGTGAGTCTCACGCCCTCCTCCACCAGCCGGTCGATATTGGGGGTCCTGAGAAAATCAGATGAATGTCACTTGGCAAAGGGATGGGAATGCTCTGGGCTTCAGAAGAGGCCAGCATGGAACTTTCCGGGGCTGCGTGGCACCTGTCTTAGTGCACCCACTTCTCTGAGTTTGCAAAGGACAGATGAGGCTCACCCTGGGCGGTTCCTCCTACAGCCCTCCCCCCACCTCAGCTGTTGCCAAAGCTACAAAGGGCACCCCAGATTTTGAATTTTGGCTTTGACCTGGGGGGCTGGCACACAGACACCTTGCCCATTTCATTTTCTGGGGGTGATGAATGACAGATGTTGAACAGTGATTATAAACACGGGCTGTGAGAGAAGTTTTGTTCAGCCGGAGAATGACGTGGGTTCTGAGCCCAGGCAGTCTGGGCTCAGCCAGGACCTTAGGTGGGTTCGGGGTACAAAATGCACATCTGCGTGGTGACATTCTCCTTTTAGGATGGGTTATGGGGGACCTCTTGTCACAATAACTGTGGTTACATCACAGGGCTTCTTAGAGGAAGATGAACCCCAACAAAATTACATTTGAAGGAAGAGATGACCGTTGTCACACACAAAGGCAACGTTTTTGGCTTTTTCTTATTTTTTTTTGGGGGGGGGTATGCAACCCAGGGGCTTGTGTGCTTTAAATATCCCATCAGCATCCATGAAGGGCACACCCTGAGTTTCCTACCAGGTTTATCAGGTGCAAAATTCAAAGAGAAGATGAAACACTTCACCTAAGAGCTTTTGCAGTCAGACATGCAAAAATAGATTGAGAATCTCACTATAGATAGGAATCCCCAAGGCAGTGACCCAGCCCCTAGAGCTCAAGGAATTCCCCATGGGCTATCAGATGACAGGTGCTAGTCTCTTCCCTTCTACCTTTGAGGAGGCTGCATCTGGTGGAAGCTGAGCTATAAAAGCTCAGGCCTTGTTCTTCATGTGCCTAAAGCTGACCAATCAGTGGCCTCCCATAAGAAAAGTTTTGCTCCCCTGAGGACAACTGGAAAAGTGCAGAGACACTGGAGGTGTCCCACTTTGGGATGTGGTGCTATTGGTGAGCAGCAGGTGGAGACCAGAAATGTTGGTCAACATCCTACAATGCACAGGATGGGCCCAACACAGAGAGTGATCTGGGCCAGTGTACCAGTAGGACCAAAGCTAAAGAAGCTTGTCAGTCATTCCATCCATCCAGCCAGCCCGCCACCCATGCACAAATCCAGCCAACCATCCATCCGCCCATCCATCCACTCACCCACCCACCCATTCATCCACCATTCAACCATCCATCCATCCATCCATTCACCCATTAGCCCATCCACCCACCCATCTGCCTGCCCATCCACCCATCCATCCATCCATTCACCCATCCACCCATCTACCAATTTGCCCATCCAACCACCCATCTGCCCACCCATCCAACCACTCATCCATCCATCCACCCACCAAGCCATCCATCCACCCACCAAGCCACCCATCCACCCATCCATCCATCCATCCAGGCAACCATCTATCCATCCATCATCCATCTATCCATCCACCCACCTATCCACCCATCCACCCATCTATCCATCCATCCATCCAGGCAATCATCTATCCATCTACCCATCTATCCATCCACCCACCCACCCTCCACCCATATATCCATCCATCTATCCACCCACCCATCCATCTATCCATCCACTATGGGTGGATGGGCAGATAGACAAATGGATGGTGCCTGGATGAAAACATGGACAGATGGGTGGGTGGAGGAATGGCTCGTTTATAAATGGATACATAAGATTCATGCTGATGGATTTGGGGTAAAATTCTAGTGAGTTGCTACCCTGAGAATAAAAGACTCAGAACAGAGTACAATTGTACAAGCCTGTGTGCAATCCTCTACACAGTTTAGCCAAAATAAGAAAATACCCCACACTCTCTAAGATCCTCTGGCCTCCAAAGACCCCCATTCAGACCTTCTCCTTGGCCCCCATTTTGGCCCTGGCTCCCCCACACCCCACTAAGACATGCTTTTTGCTCTAGTCTCCAGTCATACTGGGGATCAGGGTTTCTGTGAACACAGGATATGCGAGTATCTTTTGGAATCACTGCTTTCAAATCCTTTGGGTTTGAACCCAGCGGTGGCATTGCTGGGTCATATTGTGATTCAATCTTAAGCTTTTAAGGGGCCACTATATTGTTCTGCCAAGGGCCACCTGGAGCCCCAGGAGCTAGAGAGGCAGGAGGAGCCTCCCTGGAGCCCACGGAGGGAGCTCAGCCTGGGACTCTGGTCTCAGCCTCTGCCCTCCAGGGCTGGGGAAGGGGTGGTGGTTCCTGGATTACATTTAAGTCTCTGTGTTTTTGGTTATTTATTACAGCAGCCCCAGGAAAACCCTTACAAACCCAGCAGGGCCTCAAGTCATTTGAGAGGGCTAAGACCTTATTTTTACTGTTGGAAAACAATCATTTTTGGTGCTGAGTTCTGCAGCACTAAGAAATTTCATTTGCACTGGTTGATTTTAAGTGAATTATTCCACTAAACTGCACACAAGGCACCACCCCACCACCCAAACCACACTCTACATCAGTGTAAGGTTCCCATAGCAACCAATATCCCCAATGCCCAGATCATCTGCCAAGATCAGCAGGATGTTTGGCTTGGAGGCGATCGGTGATTTCTGCTCACAGGTCTGTAGAAGCCAACATACAAGGAGGAGAAGCAGGGTGGAGTCCCTGCAGAGGAAATAAATGTACAGGATTTGGCATGCAAAGTATACACCATGCATATGTAGATGTCAGGGGTCTGGTGAGGGCTTGAACCGAACTCCTATGATGCCAACTGAGCCCCAAGAGAATTATCCAGTTGTGTGAAGCCTCTGGTTTTGCACAGAATCCAACAGCCCAAAGAAAACCAGGGTGGAGTCTCCACTGCTAATGGCCAATCAAGACCAACGCTGAGAGAGGCCCATTTCCCCCCTGCACCCAAACTGGAGATTCTCAGCAAGCAATCAGAAACTGAGCCCTCCTAATAAGAAAGTTCCCTCCACTTTAACCCCATGAAAACAGCAGAGGTCCCCTCTTTATCCTCTGGGGACACAGTCCAAAAATCTCAGAGGATGCTGAAAGTTCAGCTAATACCTAACACTATATAGACTATAATTTTCCAGTATATATAGATGCATGTCATAACGTATAATTCGTAATCTAGGCACAGCCAAGGATTAACAGCGGCAAATCATAACCAAACAGTTGTAACAATGTGCTGTGACAAATGCCTGACTTTCTCCCCATTTATTTTTGGACATCAGGCTACTGAATCCTGGGAGATTTCTGAGTGCATTTGTGGTGACCTTTTGTCGCTACCAACACCCCGGGTGACGCTGGAAACACCCTTTTTTGTTGTACAAGTCATGGTCTCTCTGAGTTTGTTTTGTCACTAAATGGGTCCTCTGGGTTAAGGTCATTTGAGCTCAACCCTCAGTAAAGCGCAGGAGAACGTGGGGTCCAGAGCCTAGGGCCTGCTGTTTGGGGTCCTCGGCGGGTCAGGAGGCGGCTGATGGTTGGCAGGCATCTTGGCCCACAGTGCGAGGAGCTCCAAGGCTGCGCCAAGCAGCAGGCAGGGCACTAGGAGGACCAGACTCACGGGGATACTAGGATTTTAAAGCACAGATGGGGGATTCAAAGCAACCCCAGAGACACAGTGCAGAGGGCAGAGAAGAGAGTCCCTGAGTGTCTGAACAGGGGGCCAGGCGCCCCATGGCCCCAGCGGCTACTAGGAGCGTCACCTGTGTCCTAGGCTCCACCCGCCCCAGGACCCAGAGGGACTTAGCTGTCCAGGACAGCTGGGGGGTGGGGCAACCAGGGAGAGCAGGTGGGCGGAATCACTGTGACAGTGTGTGGGGGAGGGTAGCCGGAGGAAAGGGGCGGGGGGTTGCCCTAGATCTTGTGAGCCTGGGGGTGGGGGACTGAAGGCAGGTCCCACTGCTGGAGGATTGGGGACCCGTGA
>NW_026005707.1:79790-89167 GCF_001458135.2 Marmota marmota marmota | reverse complement strand
CTCGGCCTGCGCCCCCTCCTCCTGCTCGGCCCCCCACCTCCCTCTGCGCCCCACCCCAGCGCTGCTCTCTGGGCAGCACAGAGAATGCGCCTGGGGCTGGGTTTTGGTGACTCAACATTTCGGAGCACCTCCGCTTCCTTCCCAGGGTCTCGCTCTCGTCCCCTCCCCAGGCCTTAGTGGCTTAGTCCCGGGATCCCGCGCTCCTGGCGGTGGCCGAGGCGCATCCCCTTGGCCTGCACGATGGCACCAGGGACGGACCTTGACCCCAGATCTGGGCGCGATCCTGCCTGTGCTGGCGTCTCTGCGCACCCAGCTGCCTCGCGCTCCTGGATCCCAGTGGCTCACTTTACCTGATTAACCTCCCATCTCTGGGCCTGGGGAGTGGCGCCTGGAAACAGGTTCTCCCAGGTCCCCACCGCCCGGTGAAGCTGGGGCTTCTGGAGCTGCTTAATCTGGATGGAGCACAAGCAGGGTGACTCCCCAGGCAGCCAGGGCAGCTTAGGGAACCCCCCCTTTTTATTCCTTCTAAGGGTCTTGGGACAGCCCCATCCCTCTCATAGAATTGGTGCGAATTCAGCTCCACCATGCTCCCCATTTGGAATCTCTAGGGTGCTGGATTCTTGCTCCTTTGTGCACGCAGGGCCTGGGGTGAAGCCAGAATTAAGCCTGCAGTCAGTCTAGACAGGGAAATGGAGTGAGGCCAATTTTGAGGAGTCTGGCAAGTTGGAGACTGTTCCCTGAGGGACTGAAATGTTGAACCCTTCCTCCACCATAATCAAGAACCTGCCCTTGAGCCAATCTGCTGTTAAGATAGCGTGACCCATAAATTGCCCCTCCCTACTGGGAACTACAAGGTTAACGCGTGGGAAAGCAGAACCATGATATCACATTTAGAGGTCCTACTAAGCTCTTATGCTTAAGTGCAGTTAGTGCAGCTGCCACACTTCAAGACTGGGGTGAAGGGCTTCCCCGCCTAGGCAGCTCTCAATCACCTGTTCAGTACAGAGCAGGCATGTTGGGTTCTGCTGAAGCTACTTCCCAGTTCATTCTTTTTTTTTAATTAAATTTATCTTTTTTTTTCCTGGGGTTTTTCACAATCAGGAGTTGGTGAATGGGTTCCTGTCATCTGTTGTCTGACAGGGTCCCAGTGTTGGGGATGCTGTGGCAGGGCCACACCATCTGGAAACCGAAACCATGGGGAATGTTAAGTGTTTGGTTTATGATCCTCATGATAGGGAGAACAGGGCATCCTTCAATCAATAATAAAAGTACGTGTTCCCTGAGAATGCGGGAAAATTCCCAGAATGAGACCGAGGACAGAATTGAGACAGGCCCCAAGGTGTGTTTCAATATCTCTCAGGATACAAACAATAGTGTTATTCCTTAAGAAATTCTCAGGGAAGAGATTACCAATCAAAGTTCCCAAGAAAAGCCTAATCCACAAGAAATGTTTATCCCAGGGTTAACAATGTACACTAATGTCCCCCTCCCTTCTAAAGCCACAACCTGTGCAAAAGCCTAGTTACAGAAAAACAATCGCTGTGCCAAGTGTACAAGGACCACCCTATGTAGCTTGCTTAATTAAAGGAAGATTATAGTATTCCCCTCGAGGACAAAAGGCTCATAAAAATACATTCCTCCCATTAACACCCCCTCCTTTGCCTCACACAGGAATTCGTGATGAAAGTGGAAAACACATAGTTAATATTTATGGAAAATGGGTTGAGGTGAAGAACCTGCCCTTTAGTTAAAAGATTAAAAAGACACAAGATTTGGTGGGCTTTGACCAAGGATCAAGGAAACTTTAAGAAAACAGTTAAATAGGTCATATGAAAAAAAGGAAATTACTTTGGAAATTAAAAATAAATAATGTAAAATTAATATAGGTATATTTTAGAGTCACTTCGGAATAATAGGCTTTCACTATTTTAAGTGTGTTTTACTGGGACTTTAGATTAAAAGTAAGAAAGCTTATTAATAATTATAGATGTGCTTTAAAGTTAAAGGTTAATGAAATCATTATATGTATGATTTAAAATTAAAAGTTAATAATAGACCAGGAGACATGTAGTCGAGTTGTGTAGTATAGTGTTGTGGGCCAGGCTATATGGGCAATGACCAAACAGACTCCATTTTACCCTGAGACTTCATATCATGTAAGAAATTATTCTCCCAATCTCAGGCTTGGGTCTGTTCCTTGCAGAGACAGTTATGGGTCCTGCAGGGAGCTGTCCCTGGCTGCCCAGCTAAATTCTGTCCATTTGGACAGAACTGGGACTTGGTGTGTTTTCTGAGTGACCTGCCCCACAACAGTGTGCACCTAGTGATTAAGGTGAAAATGTAAAAGTTTAATCATGATTGACAAAGGTTACAGGAAAATATTCTAAATCATGTCCTCAATATATCTTAGGTAATCAATATGTCAGAAAAGATTGTGACTCGTGAAAAGTATGGACATCAAATAAGTTTTGGGCTTTGAGACTATTAACTACCTGGAAAGATATCTACAAAAATGATATAATAATAAAGCCCCCCCCCAAGGGCAGCAGATTCCTTTTGAAGGCTGCTCAGAACTTGCAACCTGCTGTCCTTCAGCAACACATAAAAATAAATAAAAATTAAATAAAGGTATTGTGGCCGACTACACCTAAAAAAAATTAAAAAAAATAAAAAATAGGGACAGAATAATAGACTGAGACAATCTCAGTGAATATGTTTGTTTCTCTGTGTACCATGTCGCCCCTTGACATGTCTTGAAAACATTTCAATATCTTGCTGAACCTCACTCCTCAACCTGGGCCCAGGGCTGTTTTGTGTCACTGATGAGGCCTCCTTGGTCCAGGTCCCAGAGACACCCCTCATGAATAAAAGCAAATCATTGGCCTTATCCCACAGGTGAAGGGAGACTGTCCCAAGTCTCCACAGAGTTTCCTACAATGTGAGGATGAAGAGGAGCAAGGAAGAGGTACATGTGCTTGAAAAAGAGTCAAGAAGTTTAAAAAAACCCAGAAAGTGACTTGTTCATTGGACACGGGTTAGTAAGGCAGTGAGATTTGAGTGTGGGGGTAATCAAACATATTTAAGCCATTGAAATGTTTATATCATTCTTCATGTGTGAGGAGAAACGTTTTCTTCAGAAATAGGTCTGAAGTGGAATTTGAGGACAAGTGTTTAAATGTTTAGTCACAGCATTCAGCAGAAATCCTGGGGCAGGAAACACAGAAAATAGGAAGAGTTTCCAGCCCATTCACAAATGCACCCTGTGGCTGGGCAGAGTGAGGAAGTGCTTTGACGGACAGCTGAACTCCCAGAGTCCAAGTTCACATTCAGGATGTGACTCCTATTTCCTACTTGGATTCTGAATTATTTTCTTTCTGTTATTATTGTTTTCTACATTTAATTTGCTAGGAGTGATGATTGATTCAAGACTCACATTATAATCTTAACTGCTTTCTGCTTGCTAAATGACCTTCTATGAATCTTCATGATTTCACTTAAATACTTGGGAATTATTTCCCAAGTACTTGATACTGTTTTTATACAAAAATGTACAATGAACTTTTGATAAGATTTTTTTATGGATTCTAATTAGTTACACAGGACAGAAGAATGCATTTGGTCACATTCTACATAGGTGGATTATACCTCCTCATTCTTCTGGTTGCACATGATATAGAGTTTCACTGGTCATGAAGTCATATATGTACAGAGGGTAAAGACATCTGATTTATTTTACTTTCAATCTACCTCCATAACCCCTCCCCTTTTTTCACTTCCCTCTGTCTAATCCAAAGTTCTTCTGTTCTTCCCAAGAACCTCACCCTTATTGTGAATTAGATCTGCATATCTGAGAAGACATCTGGCCTCTGATTTCTTGGGACTGGCTTATTTCACTTAGCATAATATTCTCCATTTCCATCTATTTGCTGGTAAATGCCATCATTTCATTCTTCTTTTAGGCTGCGTAGTATTCCATTCTGTATCTATACCAAAATTTCTTTATCCATTCATCTGTTGAAGGGCACAGAGATCAGAGATCCTCCGACCTTTGTTACAAAATGCCATTGAGTCTGAAAGACCAGCCTGTACCTCAGAGCAAAGCCTGTCCAAGGAAGGGGCATGACCCTTGTCCTTGAAAAGACCCACAGAGCACTCCAAGGCATAAACCCACCCTGCTGAGTTGTTTGTCTGCAAATAACAGGAGAGATCTGCTGTGCCAGGTGTCCCTGACTCAGTCTAGGTGGGGACCCATAGCAACCCCCTAGCAGCCACCAATCAGCATGAGACAGGGAAAATACCTGGGATGCCAGATGATGCTCCCTATAGTTTATGGTGGTTGATAACATGTTGGGAAACCATGTAGTTCATCATGTACACCCCTCTTGGCCTAAACCAACCAGTTGAAATGAATTCCCCTCTGTAATAATCAATCACCCCTACCCAACTTGTTCCCACCAGTGACTGTGCTAATCATGTTTTAGAGTTGTTTTATGATTTTTTCCTGCGGTGTGTGATGATTTGCCAAGAGATGCTATGATGTATGTGAAGTCCCTGCCTTCCCCAGAGAGTGTATAAAACTGCTGCAAACCCTGGGCTAGGGGCCTCTCTGCATCACCAGTTGCTGGGTGCACATGGAGGACCGAGCTAGCTCCCAATAAACACCTCTTTGCTGCTTGCATGGATCTTGGTCTCTGGTGGTCTTTTGGGGGTCCCAAATTCGAGCCTAACAAGTCTAGGAAAGATTATTGTAATAAACTTCAATAAAGCTTGAATTTTGTTAAATCTTTGTGAATTCTATAATTGTTTTGTAAAAGTTAAATAAATTTTTATAAATATATTTTTAAATTTCCAAAAAGTAAAAGAATACAGTACACCCCAAATTGACATAAGGATTCAGTGTATTCTCCACACTTGGAGAGAAATTGACAAGTTCCCTTAAACCCACATCAATTTGTGAAGAAAACCAAAACTATGACCCACTCTTTCAAATACATGACAAATCTCTGTGGTTCAGCACACTGACATCAATTCTTACTGAAAAACTTCAGTGAACAAACCAAAAAGTTCTAGCCTGAGATTGGATTCTTATAAACCTATGGGAGTATTTGAAGATGGAATGATGCACATAATGGTGAACAATTCATTATATTAAATGGATTAAGAACTTCAATGAGGATAGAAGTGTTTCTAAAATGATTCTAGAAAATTCAAAAGTTCTCCTGCAGAATGATGAAGCTGGAGCCGCAGCACCAGTCACATACTAAACATAGAGTCACCCATGGTTAACAAATACATGAAAAAAAAAAGTTCAATATCTCTACCAATTAGAGAAATGCAAGTTAAAACAACCCAACATTCCCTCTGACTCCAGTCAGTAGGGCAATTCTCAGGAATACAAGTATCATTAAATATTGGCGAGTAGGTGGGGAAAAGGTTCACTCACCCATTGTTGGTGGGACTGCAGATTGGTGCAACCACTCTAGAAAGCAGTATGGAGATTCCTTAGAAAACTTGAAATGGAACCACCATTTGACCCAGCCATCTGACTTCTCAATTTATATCCAAAGGACTTAAAAATCAGCACACTACAGTGACTCAGCCACAAAAATGTTTCTAGCAACTCAATTCACAATAGCTCAATGATGCAATCAGCCTACTTGCCCTTCAACAGATGAATGGATAAAGAAAATGTGATACACACACACACACACACACACACACACACACACACAGGGAGGTTGAGGAGGGAAAAAAAAGTCTATTGGATTAGATAAAGGGAAATTATGGGAAGGGAGGGGAATGGTATAGGAAAGAGAGTAAACTGAATGGGACGCATTTTTATGTTCATATATAACTACAGACCAGGGTAATTCCACATCATGTACAACTAAAAGACTGGGATCCTAATCAGAATAAGTTACACTCCATGTATGTAAAATGTATCAAAATATACTCTAGTGTCATGGAACACACAGAAATGCATATACTGAAATTACTCGAATTATCAGGGCAAAAAACAAGAGGGCATTTTGGTGATCTTGAGAGAGGAGAGATGTCTTAGAATTATACTGAAGGTACAATCAGAAACCACTTTTAAATTTTTTTTATTTTATTTTCTTGGTATGGAGGATTGAACTATGGGCACTTAACCACTGATCCACATGACCAGCTCCTCTTTATATTTTATTTAGTGACAGGATCTCACTGAGTTGCTTCAGGTCTCACTAAGTAGCCAATGTTGGTTTGGAAGAATGTGAAAACAGTCTCTAGATTTAAGCATTCCAAAATCTAGGCATACATCAATATAACATTATTTTACTAATGAATGTTTTAAGTTATAATTATACAAATAATTCTAATGTGAAAATACTTTTTTAAAAAAGCTGCTGATCAGGGAGACACTATTTCACATTACATATTTGATTAGTTTCTTTCTAGTGTCTAGATTATAGCAAACTCTAGTGAGTTCATAATTAAATGGCAGTTGATCAATTAAAAATGAGTTTTCAGAATCGTGAAATGCTGAATATGGCTGTTGGTTTGATGGTGTTCCCTGAGGATGGAGTTCAAAATGACAATTGTCAACCTTCGGTCATGAGCATGGGGATGATCCTACAGTAAGGCTGCCCCTGTCCTGGATGAGAACAGAGTTTCTGCAGTGTTATTTTAACTCACCTGTTTTTTCCAAAGGTTATGCAAATACCCCTGTTGGGGTTTGAGTATGCAGAGTTTAGCTCCCTCAGGCCTGACATTTTGCAAGAGCTGTGGTTGTGATTTAGGTCAGCTGAGGCAAACCTCAGTTAGGAGGAGGAAAAGTTCTCTTCCCCTTATCGCAAGGCACAAGTTCTGCATGGTTTGGCCAAGAGGAAGAAGCTTCCGGCATACTTATCCTGGGAACAGTACATTCTAAAGAAACAAATGCATCCTCAGGGGATTAGATAATGTCTACAAAGAACTTTAAGAGGGTACTTATCAAATAAACAGGAACAATCTGAATTTAGCTCTGTGTATCCGCTGAGGCATGATATTTGGGCAATGTGGGTAACGTGATATTGAAGAATTGCTTGCTTTGTTAGAAGAAGTAGATAAAAGGAACTTGCAAATAAACCTCAGCATGCAGTTGCAGTTGCTGCCTTTGCTCTGCATCCCCTGTGTCCTAGTTATTTCGCGACCCTTACCCAGGGACCCGAACGCTCTAGACGTTCACATACCCCCATCTCCGAAATCTGGGGGATCTTAGAGTATGTCTCCACTTGCTGCTCAGGTGACACAATCTGAGGCTAACATGGACCCTAAGAACTACTCTGCAGCCGTGTGTTCCTGCAAGAGCCCGGCAGGGGTGCCCTTCCCACACACTTCACCCTTCTCCTGCAGGATTTTTTAATTGGAGGAGGAATGATGGGGTCTGAATCTCATTCATGCTTTCACTGCAAGTGAGGATACAGAACAACTCCAAAGCTGAAACCAAGCATCTTGTGAGACCCACTCATCACAGGGGCCATTTGTGGGGAGTCACTCTGAATGACCCACGCCTTCCAAAGTCCTGAAGCAAGAGGCTCTGACCAATCACATGGGCAGTGTCCCAGCTCATGAAATCAAAGGCATGTCTTCAGATGTAGACGCATCACCCATGGGGTGGAGCCACACTCACCTATTCTCCTGTAATCCTACTCCTTTGCCCCATTTGGGTTAAAATGTTCCATGGAAACTACCTTTGTGTGTCCCCTTCTCTTGCTTGGCCCTTGGGTGTGGCCTTCCTAGATATCAGTCAACCTGCTGACAGCAGACATCAGGAAGCTACACTCAGCCCCCTGAAACCTGACCCCTGGCCTCATTTGAATGGCTTCTCCTCAATAAAAGGATTCAGCCTGTGTCTCTCTCTGTGTGTGTGTGTGTGTGTGTGTGTGTGTGTTTCCTGAACCTCCTACCAGATCAGATGGCTGTAACTCGGGGATGCATTTGCTTATCACAGAAACAAAGCCATAAATGTTCCTGGGATGGCCCCCAAAATCCTTCTTCTTATTCCTGACTATATAATTACAAGAAAGAAATAAATGTATACACAAGGATCATCAGCTACATCACGTGACATCACATGCAAGCGTGCACTCCTAGTTAAAAACAAATTGAAATGGATCCAAAATATCTTAAGAACCACGTGGTTACATAAAGTTAATCAATTCTACTGTATTAATTATAGGTTATGCCCTTATCTACTGAAATATCCAAAGACTTTAACTATGTTTTCATTGATATTTCTTTTCTTTAAAAAAAATATTTTTTTAAGTTGTTGATGGGCTTTTATTTTTTTTTTATTTATGTGTATGCGGTGCCAAGAATCAAACCCAGTACCTCATGCATGCCAGGCAAGTGGGCTACCACTGAGCCCCAACCCCAGCCCTCATTGATATTTCTTTTTAACAAGGTACAAAGATAATTATTTTTCAGAAATTATTTTCAGAAATTATTTGAAAGTGTAACCAGGAAAAACTCTAAAAGAAATTTCAACAGAGGATAAGCACACATTGGAGGTCCTAAGAATAAAGAAATCATCTTTGGGTAAACCAAGATCTTTATATTCTAGACTTTTATGATAAAAATATTTTCCTAAATAGAAATATTTTTATATTATTAATTAGACAGATAATATAGAAATGTAAAAAACAAATTATATGTACTGGACTGACTAAAAGTTTTAACTGATTAATTCAAGGATATTTCAGGCCATTTCCCTGATTTTACTCTCTATGCTGATACTGAGCTAATATTTTTTTTCATATTTTGACATGATAAAGACCTATTAAAATATTAAGTTTAATTCCTTTAAGCAAGGTTTTATTGCCTAATGATTCTTATTGTTTAAGGCAAGGATTAATTTTGGTGAATAAATTCACATCCTTGATTAAACACTAAATACATTAAACTGTTGACTTAGATTCTAATTTTTACAATTCTCCTTGGAGACTAAATTTGATTGATTCAAAGACTGTCCATTCTTGCATATTTTGTTTGTTGAATCATTTTGAGATCTGGGAATTTTATTAGGACTGAGGTTCTCCAAATTAAAGTTGTGTGCTAGTTTTGAGCAATAAAAGTTGCAAACCTTGTTGAAAATTCATGGACATTATAGAAGTTCTCTGACTGGACCTATTATCCATAAAAATAATGGTAAGATTTATATAATGCTTAATGACATTTTTTAAAAGACACTCAAGAGACACCTATTTAAAGGATTATATTCTGAGACATGAAGATATTTTGAGACCCTCTCTCAGAAAGAGATTGAGGATTCCTTTTAAATTGTTAGGATGGATCAACTAATATATATATATATATATATATATATATATATATATATATATATATATATATATATA
>NW_026005707.1:65979-79615 GCF_001458135.2 Marmota marmota marmota | reverse complement strand
ATACAAGGTAAATCTGATCATTTAAATACTTGTACTACTATCCATAACTTAAACTGATGATACTATGGCTTATGCCAAGTCTTTACTCAATTTTATTAAATAAAGAAAAGGGGGAACACAGGACCCCAGAGGCACACACTAGATCTTACAAAATATTTATTTTTTTTCTTAATAGTAATATTGAGAATCTCAGGGGATATAGCTCAGTTGTTAGGGTGTTTTGCTCACATGCACAAGGCCCTGGGTTCAATCTCCATTACCACCAAAAAAATTGAGACTGCTGTTGAATTTACTGAATCACGTTCACTGCTGCTGACATGATTCAGTAAATTAAATCATATTTGAAAAGATAGAATTTAAACCTGTCATCATGGAAATGACTGAAAAACCTGACATAGGACGTAAATCTTCCAACTGAAGAGTTTACAACCATGCAGCTTCATGAGCTTGTCAGGTAAGCAAAAATTATGAAGAGACTTCTATGGACCCATTCTCAGATCTATTTTTTAAAATTTGATTTTTTACTTGTAGATGGAAACAATACCTTTATTTTGTTTATTTTTTCATGTGGTGCTGAGGATCAAACCGGGGGCCTCACATGTGCTGGGCGAGCACTCCACCAATGAGCCACAACCCCAGCCCTCAGATCCATTTTTAATGTACATTGTAGTGTGGACTGGAAAGTCCACCCATGAAACTAGATTAATCCTACTGACTGTAGTGGTCATTTATATGTTGATCCTATGGCAAACAGGTTGTCTGGGATTCTATTTGAGGAATAGACACCATACAAGAAACCTAAACCAGACAATCATGCTGGTCCTTGGAAATTAAGACTCCTTATCTGGACCATTGTCCAAAGAGAAAGATTGTTGAAATAGAATTTTTCTATACAGGCCAGTTATTTATATAAGGTATCCACCAATGTAGGGTTGCCCTGATCATTCTACAATAGAAATTGGCACGTTTCCTAACTATTATTCCTGAGTATTCCTAAGTATTATGCAAATGTCTAGTCAGTACCACACAAGAGGTCTAGAAATAGTGGATGCATTTTAGGCTGGTCTCCTAGAAATAGTGGATGCATTTTAGGCTGGTCTCCTAGAAATAGTGGATGCATTTTAGGCTGGTCTCCTAGAATGGACAAGAACAGTTACAGGAGGATGCCTGTCACCTGGAAGTTTTATTGGTAATACCCTAACCCTCAGTGAGATGGCACCCAAAAGGATGTTAGGATGTTTGTCTTCTGCCTTCAGAATATCTACATCAGTGACAGACCTAATAGACTCCTTAAATGTGAGAATTAAGAGAAAGGATGATGACTATCCTGTAGCCTGTATGAATACAACTCATCTTAGTTATTACCATCTGATATTTCAGAGCTACACTCTGCTGAAGTTAAGGTTCAGGTCTGAAACAGGTGCATGCCAGTTAACCAGATCTAGGCCAGCTCCTGGTCTCAGGATCTTTGAAGTGACCACTTTAAATATCATTCTTTGCTTCTATGATACAGTCTTTATGGCTCTGTTTCAAACTTACAACACATGGATTTTCTTAATGTTGGATTTAAATTACTTCCAAGAGCTTTCATAGTCAGATAAATGCTGATGGAAAAATTAGAACTGAGTTGAAATGCTCTAAAAGGCCACTGTAATAAATATTGTGACTGAGCCCTCTGCTCTGTGGTTTGTGGAGAGGCTGAAGCACCATGCCAAATGAAAATGTCTATGTTACCATTGCCAAGTGCAAGGCTTCCCAATAAAATGGAGAAAAGATGAAGAATCTTCTGATGAGTGTTTGGCAGAATAATAATAATAATAATAATAACCTGGATCTTCCAAGTTGGTTATGTCCCAGAGATAGTATGTTTTCTACTAATGCTTTTGTGTTTCAATGGTAGATCATGATGACCTCGGACCAAGAATCCAGTGACTGAAAGATACAATTTCCCAATCGCCTTAAAATATTAAGGAAGAGGAAATATGTGGGGAGCCACTCTGAATGACCCCCCACCTTCCAGTCCTGAAGCAAGAGGCTCTGACTGATCACTACATCAACCCTTGAAACTCTCTCTCTCTCTCTCTCTCTCTCTCTCTCTCTCTCTCTCTCTCTCTCTTTCTGTGAACACTTAAGGTCAGAGGAGACATCACAGAACCCAAAGAAAAAGGTATCTGTGTCTCTTGTGTGGTTATTTCGTGCACCCAGTTCCCCTGGAGTGACCCTGAGTGTTTTAGTGTGAGGAACCAGCAGCCAGTGATGCAGCCATGGTCCCTGTACAGCTTTCTGATTCTTCAAGCCTGTATGTAGTGTGAGCTTCACCCACACCAAGGCAGCCCCCCTTCACTTTGAAACCATCCAAAACAGGGGAGTGGCAGGACTCTTCTCTTACTTTTCTCGCCAGGGGTGGGCAGGAGAGTTTCAAATTTTAAATCCCCCTTCCCAGGGAGCACTTGGTAGACTGTTGGCTTGGCCCTTCAAGAAGAAGAAGCCCGCCTCAAACCCCAAGCCCTTTGTGGCTATCCTGACCAAGGTGAACCTGGTCTCTAGCAGGGCTTCCCCATACCTCTGTGGGTCTCCCCTTCCTGATCAGAGTCTTGTTGGAAGCCAGATCCCCAACCTGCATTCACTCAGGCAGCCAGGAGGGAGATCTGGGGCAAAGATGGGACTAGTTTGCTCATTACATTTCCTGATCTGGGTCTCAGGTGCGTAGAATTGGACATTGTTTTTATTTTATTTTTTTTCTGATGACCTCTACCTTTGGATAGGATTGCTCAGTCAATTCCCATATAATGTCACTGTTGATATCGTTAGATTTATTTCTGCCCTTTTACATTCTATTATGTCTTTTTTGAGGGGGTGGGGACTGGGGATTGAACACAGGCGCACTCATCCACTGAGCCCCATTCCCAGCCCTATTTTGTATTTTATTTAGAGAAAGGGTCTCACCAAATTGCTTATGACCTCACCATGACTGAGGCTGGCTTTGAACTCATGGTCCTCCTGCCTCAGCCTCACAAGCTGCTGTGACTTGAAGTGTGCACCACCATGCCTGGCCCTCTGAACTACATGCCCTGAACTACATCTCTATTGCAAGTTTTATTTTGAGACAGAGTGAAGCTAAATTTCGGAGGCTGCTCTAGCAGGTTACTGATCTATTTTTGTTTGTTTGTTTTGCTGTTTGTTAATGAAGGTTTCTGATTTTTTTTTAAGAGAATGAACTCATTATAGAGCTGGGACCTCCTGAGAAACTGAGGCAGTGAAAAGACCCCCTTGAACCCTTGATTCTTGCAATCACATCAGAAAGTTTTCAGACATGTCACCCTGTAACAGGCATGAACTTCTTGAAGGGGAAGGGGGCATTCTCAAGGGCGAGAGTGGGTCCTCTCAGAAAGCAGAGGGGCCGTGTGCCTCTTCTGCACTCTAGTTTTTTTGGAGTCCCTGGGAGGTTGCCAGAGACTCCTGCCCAGGTGCACTTTTTGACTTTTGACAGCAGGGTGACATCATACTTTCAAGTCTCGACTGTCATGGCAACTCTATATCACCTTGGCCCATGCTGAGCCATTCTAACTGGATTCTTATCCAAAGAATTATCCTTTCTTCCAAAATCTGGTCTGTGGAAAGAGTCACAAAATCTGTCCCTGCATAGTCACTTGGGTTCTTCTTAGGGGGTTTCCTGCCTGCATTTCTTATGCAGATACACAGGTAGTTTGCTGTGGAATGTGATATCTCCTGTCCACTTAGGCCAGGCAGAGTTGCAGGTAAATTGCTTTTTAGAAAAGAATGCACGTGCAGGTCAGCACGGCGGGCCCATTTTACAGGATTATTCTCTTAACCGTCTGTTCCCATCATTCTTGTGTGTGTCCCCTAAAAGACTAAGAGGCACAGGTACAGAAAAAGTACAGCTTTTGCTGACAGTCTTTCAGGATGGAACATCTGGTTGAGCAGGCAGGTTGCAGTCAGCATTCTACCCTCTGGTTCAAAACG
Organism: Marmota marmota marmota; assembly: GCF_001458135.2. Lineage (NCBI taxonomy): Eukaryota > Metazoa > Chordata > Mammalia > Rodentia > Sciuridae > Marmota > Marmota marmota. Next base: position 75,631 of record NW_026005707.1, on the reverse strand, counting down.
TCCCCACTTCCCACCCCAGTTCCTCTTTGGCAAAGTACTATGGGGTGCACCAACTTCCAGATCTTCACCTGAGTTTCACTGTGTCTCACTGGACTGTTTAAAGAAGTATGCTGCCGGGCAGAGTGGCACATGCCTGAAATCCCAGTGGTTTGGGAGGTTAATGCAGGAAAACTGCAAGTTGGAAGCCAGCCTCTGCAGCTTAGTGAGGCCCTAAGCAACTTAGCCAGACCCTGTGTAAAAGTAAAAAAGAGCTGGAAGTTTGGCTCAGTGCTTAGGCAGCGCTCAGTTAAATCCCTGGTATCAAAAACCCCACATATTTGTATATAAAGCAATACACCATTAGTTGTCCCCAACTCCTTTTGTCCTTTTGTGCAAGGAAAGTCTTCTTGGATTGAGTGCATCTTGGAACTAGACACTTTTGACTTTACCTAAATCAACACTGTTTTTTTCTCTCTTGGTCAGGGTGACCCCTCCCCTACCTCCTGTGGGTCCAGGGTGGTTCAGGTGCATGGACTCGGGATCTGCCACATCCACAGTCTGAGGCTGTACACGTGACTCTCCATTTTGCTCTACTTGCCCTCAGGCTGCCTTTCTTATGTCTCAATTCTACATTTAAGGCAAAATACTATATTCTCATACCCATCCATGTTTGGTATTTTATTTAGAGTCAGGCTCTCATTGAGTTGCTTAGCACCTCATTTTTGCTGATGGCTAGATTCAAACTAGCAATCCTCCTGTCTTGGCCTCCTCAGCCTCTGGGATTACAAGCATGAACAACCATGCTTGGTCTAACCTTCTTATTTATCAATTTCTTCATTTGATTGATAGTAGGTTGGAGTCACCATCTGGAGTTATTCTCTTAGGCCCATTACAGTTATGCTCACACCCACCTTTTTTGAACCACAATAAAAGGGATGCTCAGTGGCAAAGTGCCCCTGCCCTCAATTCAATCTCTACCATGGGGGACAATAAAGGCACCTGGAATTCAATTCTCAGCCCTGGGCAGCTATGTGTCCACTTTTCCACACCTGTGGGAATATGACTTTTTACACAATAGCCCCCCTTGGCCTTAGGCAATATTGTTAGGTAGAATGAACTTGGGCCAGTGAGCAGGATGTGATAGACTTCACAAAGCCCAACTTAAGAGTAGAGAATAAAATTGTACTTAATTTCCAAGAGGGGGATAGACATGACAGGCAGTATTGGCCCCAAGTGGCAATTTTTTATGGTTTATATGCAAGGTTAATAGGCCCATTTGGGCAGGGTTTTCGTTTCTTTCTGGTTTGACTATCAGTTAAAACCCAGGAAGCTGAGAGCAATGGGTCAGCTTCTGGGGGTATGTTGCTTCCTAGGGCTTGTGGCGTTTCTCGAAAACCTTGACATGGAAAGAATACACTGGAGGGGGACTTCTTCCTGACGAAGTGAGGTCAGTCTGTGCAATAGAGTGATATGCATCAAGGGTGCAAGAGAGTGTGAGCTCACAGACATGTTATAAGACCACAGATGCCTGAAGCTTAAATCCTACAGATAATACTAAATCCTAGATACAATTTCCCCTATCCATACATGCCTATGATTACCCTTTCTATAAAATCTCAAAGTCCTTGTCAGCATCTGAAGACAGGGTAAGGACAGGGTTTCCTTGTCTTCCTGGTGTAGCTGCCCTGGTCAAAGTTTATTTCCTGCTTTGCATCATAACCTTTTCTGTTTGGTTTTGGGTGAACACCTGACCAGACCTGTGGGATCACCAGAGTCACATCTCTGCAGAAGACTTCCTAACTGTCGAAGTAGAACATCTACACTAAACAAAAAGCACCCATTTTATTTCCACAGCACATTGCTGCCCTAGAGGATTACCCTCCTTCCTCCCCCACCCTTTCTGTTGAGGATGGAACCCTGAGCATCAGAGCCAAATCCCAATTGCTTCCTTTCATAGCTCAGGAACCTCCTCAAAGCAACAGAGGCCAGGAGGTGATGAGAATTACTAAATAGTTTTCAAATTGTTTTCATTTTTATATATTATATATGGGTCATATATATATGATATCTTTAAATAGTGTTTCAAAAATTTGGAGACTGTGTCTTTCTAAGTTGCTTGAGGTCACATCAACTTGGGGAAAAATATATATATATTTTATATATATTATATATAATATATATTATATATATAATATATATTATATATATAATATTCTGATTAGATGTACTTGGTGTGAGAAATATATAATATATATAAAATATGTATAAAATATATTATATAAAATATCTATTTTATATATAGAATATATTATATAAAATATACAATATATATTTTATAAATTATATATAATATATATTTTATATAGACAATATGTATAAATATATAATATATAATATATATAAAATAAAATATCATTCTTTCTTTTTTAAGGTACTGGGGAATGAACCCAATGGGGCTTGCCCCGGACCTCTGAGCTCCGTCCCCACCCTTTTCATTTTATTTTAAGAGAGGATCTCAGTCTTTGCAGGTGCTGACCTGACGTTAGGCTCCTCCTGCCTCAGCCTCCTGGAGAAGCTGTGCTTTGTTTTTGTGTTGAGGTTAAACCCAGGGCCTGGCCATGCTCGGAAAGCACTCTATGGCTGAAGCCTAGCTCATCACCAGGTGTCACCTCTGTCCCAGAGGCTAAGCCAAGGCTTCTCACCTGGATTAGCTCCCAGCACAGCCAGGAAGCTCCACCTGAAAAGGGCTTTGGCCAAGAATCTGTCACTCTACCCAATTTCAAACAGTGATTGGATGATATTAGCTGTCAGTCACTATGCCGAGGCGGGCCTGGAGGCCATCCATCAGGGTGGTTGGGGGGAATTGTCCAATAAGGGTGCAGAGGCAGGGGAAGGGCAGGCTTCTGCAATCTCACAGGCTTTTCTTCCTCACCGACTGGGATACTCCTTCTCCAGGTCCCATGTACTCTGCTCCAGGGATTCAGGTTTATTCACTTCTTTATTAGATAAACTTTGTTTTTATGAGCAATTTTAGGCTTACATACTTCATTAGTCAGTGTTCTTTAGAGGAAAAGTATCAAGAGGAAGTATGATTATCAAAGGGGATTCATTAGATTGGCCTACTTGACCCAAAGGTGGATGTCCACAGTGGCCATCTGCAGGCTGGAGAGCTTGAGAAGTAGTAGCTGCAGAGTCCCAGAGGCTGAAGCCTCAGAACAAGAGGGATCAATGGTGCTGCCCTAGTCCAGACCAAAGATTCTGGAAACTCACTAGAGAATCACTGGCAGAGTCCACTTTGGGAGAGTGAAGAATTTTGTTCCACCCAAGACACCATCCTATTGGATGGTGCTACCTAGCTTAAGGAGGTTCTCCAGTTTGGCTCACTATCCCATATGCCAATCATTTGTAGACACACAATCATGGACACACCCAGAAGCTCATTAATCATTGGCATCTTTTAATCCAGTCAAGGTGACGATTAAATGTGCCATTACACATAGTATCTAATACCCCTTCTCTCCAGCTGATAGTCTCCACTGTTTTCAACATACTGCATTGGTGTAGGGTGTTTGTTAGTTACTAAACCAGTGTTGAATATTTGATAAAGAGAATGGATGAAGCAACATGTTAGGATAAGCCAAAGTTCATCCTTTACCTTAGGGTTCCTCGTCTGTGTGATGTGATTGTGTGTGTCACGTCGTATACAAGATAATGTCATACAGAAGAGTTTCACTGCTCTTGGAATCCTGTGTTCCACCTGTTCATCACTCCTCCTCATTCCTTCCTCCCTCTCTGCTCCCTAAGTCCCAGGCACCAATCAGTTCTGCTAGTGCATCTATAATGTTTTCTTTTCCAGAATGTTCTTGACTTGGAATCTTACTGCACTTGGCCATTTCAAAGTGGCTTCTCTCACTTACCAGTCTGCCTTTAAGGGTGCTGTATATTTCCAGGCAGCAGAGCTCATTTTCTGGGTGATGTTCATTTGTGTGGTTAAACTGCAGCTTGTACATTCAGTATTGAAAGGTGCATCTTCCTTGCATCCAGCTTTGGGCAGTTCTGGATATGGCTGCTGTAGTCACTGAAATAATTTTTACATCATTTGCATAGACACCTGGAGTGTGATGACTCAATTGTACAGTTTTTTTGCATTTATGATTAAATTTTTCATTTATGATTATGAGCATCATTCATAGTTTTCTTTTCTATTTAATACTTTTCTTTATTTAATTTATGCTTCAGGAAGACTTAGGAGGTGTTAACTGAGCTTCTATGTTCTGGAAAAAAAAGTAGAAAATTGGTGGCAGTTCTTATGTGTCTCATGGAAGCCTGTTTGAGATGTCAGAGCCTTGCCTTGCCTTTTTGGGAAGAAATTAGTTACTGAGTCTGTCTTTTTCAGCAGCCATGGGCTCATCTATTTTGTGTATTTCCCCCTGTGTGTAAGTTTTAGGAGATTGTCTCTCTCAAAGAAATGGTCCAGTTTCTGCAGTTGTCTAATTTGTGTCAAGCACATTTATGATAATCTTGAAGTCCCAATGCATTGTTGACAATGACACTTTTAAATCTGTTAGTAGGTTTTCAGTCCTCGTTGCTTTTTTCTTTAATGTTATTGTATATTTTACACTTCTATTTCTTTCTTTTTATGTGACAGTGAGGATTGAACCCAGTTTTTCCCAAGCACTAGGCAAGCACTCTTCCACTAAGCCACAACCCCAGTCCCTGTCCTCTGTATTCTTAGCCTTATGTCAGTTAATCAGTGATGCTGATGTTCATGAAAAACTTGATTTTGCAGACTGTGGATTTCCTGATTGTGGTTTCACCAACACCTACTCTGTTACCTACATGTGGTTAATTTAGGTTTTTTGAAGTGGCAGTTTCATTGATTGCTTTTAGCTCTTTTCTGAAATGTGTGTTGGATGACTTAGATACCAATACAGCACCACCTCTGGTGTTGTCTATGAATTTCCTATGATGGATGTTTACATTTTTTTTCTTTCAAAACGGTCACCTTTTCTCTTGAGTCACCTCTTTGTCCTGTGTCTGTTCATAGCCCTGTGTGTCATGTCCCCTTCCCTGTAGGCTTTTCAGTTTCTTCGGATCTGATTTCTGCTTTAGCTCTCATGTTCTTTGAGCACACATGGGATTTCACTGTTTGTGCCCTTGTGGGGGTATGGTTTATGTCCTGTGGAGTGTTGCTGTGACCCTGAGACCTCAGTGTGCTTCCCATTTGGTTGAAGGTTCATGAAGCCCTCCTGTCTGCATCATTATCCTGACAGAGTTGGGCTGATGTCTCTGAGTGTAATTGTGGATTCTTCATTGTTTGGGGTGGTTCTGTATGTTTTCAGTCCTTGAGTATGCTTCTGTGTAAGTGGCAGGGACAGTTTCTTTTTGTCTGTTCCATCACTGTGCAGATATCACAGCATGCTTACAGATGTGAATGGTGGCCTCTTCCTAAGGTGCTGAGGCTAGCCTCCAATATTGATTCTTCAGAATCAGCCTCTCGAGTCTCAGGAATTAAAGGCATACACCACCACATCCAAGTGAATAACTCTTTAAATGTGAAAAATATCACAAATCATTCCATTTTCCCTGTTGCCTTCAAAGCCATTTCACTCACATTGAAAAACAAACCCTCTGAATTTGGGGGATTCTCTACATTCTGTCAGCTTCATTTCCTTTCTTATATATGAAAACACTCATGCAGAGAAGCCGTATGAATGTGAGAAATGTGGGAAATCTTCTAGTTTTCTCATTTTTTTCCTAAGGACTGGGAATATTGGTTTGGAATAAAAAGAATAAATCCTATGCAAGTAAGAAATATAAAGGGTTCAGCCATTCTAGTTTTGTTCAGTTGTATGAAAGGACTCATACTGTAGAAAATGCTGAGGATAAGCCATGTGGGGCAGTGTTCAGCTTTCAGAGTTTTCTCCAAAGGCATAAAAGAATTCACATCTGTGAAAATCCTTTTTCTATCTTTAAAAATTTCAGTAACACTTTAAACTTTCCAGGTCCCTTTGAACAGCATTTAAGAAATCACATTGGAGAAAAGCCCTGTATGTAGAAATGTGGTGAGAACTTTGTTTGTTTCAGATCCATTTGAACTTGTTCAGACTTGAGGAAAATTTTATTTTATTTCATTTCATTTATTTATTTTGAGATAACCACTGTAGGTGTGTGAAAATGGTGTGTGCCTTCATTTCTTTTTTTCTTTTTTCTTTCTTTTTTTTTTTTAAAAATCTATTCAGAGGTAACAAAACTGCACCCTGGGTTGGAGAGGAGCATTGCATCAGCATGAAGATTTGAAAGCAACATGTTTTTCTGGGTTAAGTCTCTCTTATTGTTAGATTCCATTTTCCTGTATTTTAAGTCTTTTGAGTCTAATGTTTCATTACATATTGTGTATGTTAGTTTAGACCTCTCCACTCCAGCCTTTGGTACAGATTGGTGAAATGGCTCTTCTGAACTTCTTTCCTCTCTTTCTTTGTTCACATTTCACCCAAGGGTGTTCTACCACTGAGATTCTCCACAGTCCTTTTAATTGTTATTTTTTGAGATGGGGTGAGGCTGGCAGCTGGGACCATAGGGATGTGTCTGTGTACCCTGCAGCTGGCCTCTTCCTTTTCCTTGATTGCTTATTGATCTGTTGATGACTCTGGGACCACCACTCTTGTCACTTGTGCTTGTTCTAAGTCTCATGTATTGTGCTGTATGTAGGCATATTAAAGAGCATTATAAAATAATGTCATTTGTGTATATTGTTTGGAGAGGCACTTTCTCAAAATATATGTTGCCTTATATTGAGTTGCTTTCTCTTCTCTTTTCCCAGTTCTGGGGACCAAATCCTGCCTTCTGCATGCTAGGCAGGTATTCTAGCATTGAACGCTCCATAGCTCAGGTGGTGAGTTTGCTGCTGCTGTGAGTGTGGACCCCACTGATAACCACATCAGCAGATGTAGCTCTGCTGGTGTTTCCTCCATAATTGCAGCTGATCTCTTCCTTCTTAAAGGTCTTTTATACCAGTGAATTTTTTTTTAAAACTACATCCAACTTAGGTTTTCTCCCCATGAATAATACTTAGGTGGAATATGCCAGAAAACCCAGGCTTGATTTCTCTCTGTGTTTAGAGTACCTCAGTAGTCCTGGGAAAATTGTGTGATGGTTTTCTTAATACACACTACATGACCAAAGGCTTGGTAAGGACCATCCCAGTCTGATGTTCTAATATAGTGGCACTCCCTTCTCCACCAAATAATCTTAAATAAGCTTCTCAAGAGACCTTCACCATAATTTTCTTTCAACAGAATGTCAGGAAAAGATTTTGCAAAGATCTCAATGTGGGTTATAACACAGACTTCTGCTTTTGTTGCAAAGCTTGGAAGACCTCTGACCAATCTTACAATTCGTACACAAAGCACTTTCTGTGAACTAATCAAAACAACAACAACAAAAAAAAAACACCTTTATGTATACCCCTACAAAAAATATAAACCTCCATCCCTGTCCCACTGGATGTAAATAAAGATCAATGAAATTCCAAGCAGTGATCCAAAAAATTTTAAGTGATACCCCTCAGAACTCTGCAGCTAATAAATGTGCTCCTGGAACATTCCTTGGGTGTCTATCCTCATGTGTCCTACATCACTAATAAAGCTACAGCATCCAATCAAATGATATTATGCAGTACTTGCTGTGGAGAGGGCTGTTTCTGCTCATGCTAAAGGATTCAGTTACTTGTCCTAAGGATTCAAAGCATCCTGAGAAAAACCTCACCCACAACCTATTCAGGTGTCATGGATCTTGTGTGATCATTGGTAAGAGTTCCTTACATACTTGTGTTCAAATATTGAAGTTTGCCAACATGCCAAAGATGGGTTGATTATCACTGCTATCTCTGTTCCAGCCTTTTGGTGTGTCTTGGTGTTCATTTGGAGAGGAAGGCTAAAAGAGTGTGCTGTGGCCCTTCTGTTTTTGATAAATACAGTGTAAGCCATCCAGTAAAACTTCATCTTTAAAAGATAGTTTTGAATGCTTCCCAGGATTTCCAAAAACTTTCTTTGCAGCTAATGAGTCAGTGTGGCAATTTCCTAGTTTTACATTTTTGATTTAGTAGAAATATTGCATAGAGGTGTGTGAGCACTTGATGCAGCTTCATTTATTAATTTTTTCTTTTTTTTAATTTGGGTTTTTTTTTCATTTTCATTTTTTGTTGTTTTTTAAATTTTTTAAATTTTATTTTATTTATTATTATTTTTTAATTTTAATTTTTATTTTTATTTATTATTTTTTCTTTTGTCTTTTTATGTCTTTTCAATTTCCTTATTCCCTGTTCCTTGAATTCTACCTGCTTACTCTCATTCTCTTTAGTGACTTCTTCGCTTCCCTTCTAATACCTTTGTTCCCAAGCATCAAATAAATTTATAGGAGTAAACAGTAACTCAGCAGTCAAACAGAACAAGAAGTAACATGAGCAGCATGAAAAAGCAAGGAAGAAAAGGAGTACAAACAATGCAGGACAGCCTAAATATTCAGGAAGACCTAGAGGCATCAGAAAAATTATCAAATAAAGAACTCAAGGAATACCTTAGACAGATGGAATGGGACCTTAAAGAGGATATGAGACAGCAAATTCAAACAGTGAAAGAACACATTACATAAACAGATAAAAGAAGAAAATGAGCATCTTTATCAGGAGATAGAGATTATAAAAAAAATAAAAAAAAATTCTAGAAATGAAGAACACACTAAACCAAATTAAAAACTCAAATGAGAATGTCACTAACAGAGTGGAGCAAGTAGAAGCCAGAACATTAGATAATGAAGACAAAATATATCGTCTTGAAAAGAGCCTAGCCAACTCAGAAAGGCTGGTTAAAAATCACGAGAAAAACATCCAAGAGATATGGGATAACATAAAAAATCCAAACTTAAGAGTCATTGGGATAGAGGAAGGTATAGAGGTTCAAACCAAGGGAATGAGCAACCTGCTGAATAAAATAATTATAGAAAATTTTCCAGAAATAAAAAAGGAAACGGATATACAAATTGTAGATGCATACAGGACACCGAGCATACAAAATCACAGTAGACCAATGCCAAGACACATTGTTAAAAAGATATCCAATATACAGAACAAAGAGAAAATATTAAAAGCTACAAGAGAAAGGAGGCAGATTACGTTCAGGGGTAAACCAATAAGGTTAACAACAGATTTTTCATCACAGACACTGAAAGCGAGAAGATCCTGGAACAACGTATGTCAAACACTGAAAGACAATGGATGCCAACCAAGAATTTTGTATCCAGCAAAATTAAGCTTCAGGTATTACAATGAAATAAAAATTTTTCATGATAAATAAAAGTTAAAAGAATTTGCAGCCAGAAAACCAGCATTGCAAAGCATCTTGAGCACAACACTATATGAGGAAGAAATGAAAAACAATAACCAAAACCATCAGTGGGAAGTGCCTCAGTAAAGACAGAGGGCGGGGGAAAAGCTAATCATGGAGAAACAAACTAAATTAAAAAAAAAAAAACATGGCTGGAAATACAAACCATCTATCAATAGTAACTCTAAACGTTAATGGCTTAAACTCTCCAATAAAGCAACATAGGCTGGTAACATGGATTAAAAAAAAAAAAAAAAAAACAAATCCAACAATATAGACACATCTGATTG
>NW_026005707.1:56554-62389 GCF_001458135.2 Marmota marmota marmota | reverse complement strand
TCTGATAGAAGAAAAAGTTGGCTACGATCTACATACTGTGGGGTCGGGCTCCAAATTCCTTAATAGGACACCCATAGCACAAGAGTTAATAACACGAATCAACAAATGGGACTTACTTAAACTAAAAAGTTTTTTTCTCAGCAAGAGAAACAATAAGAGAGGTTAATAGGGAGCCTACATCCTGGGAACAAACTTTTACTCCTCACACTTCAGATAGAGCCCTAATACCCAGAGTATACAAAGAACTCAAAAAATTAAACAATAAGATAACAAATAACCCAATCAACAAATGGGCCAAGGACCTGAACAGACACTTCTCAGAGGAGGACATACAATCGATCAACAAGTACATGAAAAAATGCTCACCATCACTAGCAGTCAGAGAACTGCAACTCAAAACCACCCTAAGATACCATCTCACTCCAGTAAGATTGGCAGCCATTATGAAGTCAAACAACAAGTGCTGGCGAGGATGTGGGGAAAAGGGTACTTTGGTACATTGCTGGTTGGACTGCAAATTGGTGCAGCCAATTTGGAAAGCAGTATGGAGATTCCTGGGAAAGCTGGGAATGGAACCACCATTTGACCCAGCTATTGCCCTTCTCGGACTATTCCCTGAAGATCTTAAAAGAGCATACTATAGGGATACTGCCACATCGATGTTCATAGCAGCACAATTCACAATAGCTAGTCTTTGGAACCAACTCAGTTGCCCTTCAATAGATGAATGGATAAAAAAAAAGTGGCATTTATACACAATGGAGTATTACGCAGCACTGAAAATGACAAAATCATGGAATTTGCAGGGAAATGGATGGCAGTAGAGCAGATTATGCTAAATGAAGCTTGCCAATCCCTAAAAAACAAATGCCAAATGTCTTTTTTTATATAATGAGACCAACTAAGAACAGAGCAGGGAGGAAGAGCCTGAGGAAAAGATTAGCATTAAACAGAGACATGAGGTGGGAGGGAAAGGTATAGAAAAGGGAAATTGCATGGAAATGGAAGGAGACCCTCATTGTTATACAAAATTACATATAAGAGGTTATGAGGGGAATGGGAAAAAAAAAAAACAAGGAGAGAAATGAATTACAGTAGATGGGGTAGAGAGAGAAGATGGGAGGGAAGGGGAGGTGGGGGATAGTAGAATATAGGAAATGTAGTAGAATACAATAGTTACTAATATGGCATTATGTAAAAATGTGGATTTGTAACCGATGTGATTCTGCAATCTGTATTTGGGGTAAAAATGGGAGTTCATAACCCACTTGAATCTACTGTATGAAATATGATATGTCAAGAGTTTTGTAATGTTGTGAACAACCAATAAAAAAACATATGAAGTGATTTAATTAGAGATTGATGGTGTTTATTTATTTATTTTTGCTACTGGGGATTGCTGCGGCAAATGTGGCCAAACTATCAGGTTCTTGCAAGGTTTGATGGGACATTGGAGGAAATAAAGAGTCACACACGCAGAAGATACAACATCTGGGATTGGGTGAATCACTGCTCTATGATGGAGCAGCAGGTCTAAAGAATTATACCAGGGGGGCTGGGGATGTGGCTCATGTGGTAGTGCGCTCACCTGGCATGCATAGGGCACTAGGTTTGATCCTCAGCACCACATATAAATAAAATACAAGACGTTGTGTCCACCAAAAACTAAAAATATAAATGAACAAATATTAAAAATTATCTCTCTCTCTCTAAAAAAAAGAAAAAAAGAATTACACCAGCAATATTTATTGTATATCTTTCATTGATCATATTAAAGACTATGCAAGCATTATTCTTTGCTGAGAGCCATAGCCAAGTAGGAATGATGCATGGCATTTTTGGTTGAAAGGTGACCCCAGCAAGCCATTGAGATGATAATGATTATGTTAAGATGTGCATTCAATTGGAGATTAGACCCCTGCTGTCTGCCTAAGCCTGCTACTTTGGAGCTCTCGCAGGACTCCCAGAGAGTTCCCATTGGTTGGGGAAGTGTGGTAGGAGGGAATTCCGGAGGAGGGATTTCCTGTTGGTGAGTGTGTCCCAGGAGAAGGCCACGTGTGTGGTATTCACGGGAGTTTTGGAATAAAGGTTGTTCCTGGTTGAGTGGCTCATGATTTTGTGCCCAGCCAGACTGCGGCAATTCTTTGTAGTTATGAAAGTTACACAGTTAGCAACAGTATGCAGCTATTTCCTCAGTTACATTCTATAGTTGGAATGTGCAATGTTAAGAGCACTGTGCAGCTCTCAAGAAAGTCCATCCTTTAAAGTTACTTTAAAGCATCCTTTAAAGCAGTGGAACTGGTGAAACATTGTGGTTGACTTACCAAGGAACTTTGTGCCTGAGAATAAGGTCAAAGCTGAAAAGTCTCCCACAATAGAGTCTCCCCCATCTAGAGCATTGCCATAGCAACCAGGTATCCTATACTTTTGCATAGAAACTATTCCAGTCACCAAGAATGCCACAGTCATTATGTCATTAGAAATCCCAATCTCAGACACTTGCCTCCCAATCACTGTCACTGGTCTCCACAGGGGATTGAATCCAAAGCTGCTTTACCACAGAGCTACACCCGCACCAAGGCTCGCCCTCTTTTTACTTTCTTGAGACAGTGGTGGACTCAGTTGCCCAGGCTGACCTCACACTCATCTAAAACTGGAGAAATGTGGTCTCTGAACCTTTACACCAATGGAAGTCACATTTGCTGGGAACTCAGCTGAAGTGGTTAAATTAAAGTAATGACTTTGGAATTCTATAGGATATGACTACCGCTTCCAACCCATTCTACCAGGCCTGGTAGAAATTTGCAAGTCCATTTTTATGTCTCCAGATCATAAGAAAAATATTTTTTTCAATTTTTCACAGATGTAACAATATCACACAGACCCTAAGTACTTGGTAATGAGGGCAGGGATTATGGGAAATTCGTTGGAATTGTGTGGATCCATCCTGCCTTCTGATTTGTCTTCCCTATTTTCTCTCTCACTCATTTTAGTACAAGGGGTTCTTAACCACTAAGCCACATCCCCAGACCCTCTTTCATACCCATGACAGTAGAATGCAAAGATATACACTGTGGTATAACATACTTGGATGGGATATCATTTCTCATTTTTTCTGAGTGTTCATGTTGCAGAATCATATTAGTCATGTAGTCAAATATATACATACAGTAATGATGTCTGTTTCATTCTACTACTATCTTTCCTATTCCCACATCCCTCTCCCCTCCCTCCCATCACTTCCCTCAACCTAATGTAAGGTAAAGCTATTCTGCCCCAGTGCCCCCTCCCTCCTGAATTAGCATCAGCATAATAGAGAAAACATTTGTCTTTGTTTGGCGAGACTGGCTTATTTCACTTAGCATGATATTCTCCAACTCCAACCATTTACCAGAAAATGCCATAATTTTAGCCTACTTTCAACCTGACTAATATTCCATTGATTATATATACCACATTTTCTTTATCCATTCATCTTTTGAGAACCACCCAGGTTGGTCCATAGTCTAGCTATTGCAAATTGAGCTGCTATAAACATTGATGTGGCTTCTGAGGAGGTCATACATGTGAAAATATTTTTTAAAAAAAAACAAGTTGCTGAGCAGGAGAAAATATTTCACATTACATATTTAATTATTTCATAGTATTCAGACTATAAAAGGAACTCTAGTGACTCCATAATAAAATGATCAACAAATTCAAAAATGAATTCCGAATTGTGAACTCCTCAGATATTTCTTCTACTCTTTATGGTGTTTTCTGAGAATGATTTTCAAAATGCTAATTGTTACTTTTTGCCCCCAGTCATCTGGAAGTTTCTAGAGAAAGGACACCACTTTCTTGCACTAGGCCTAAGTTCCAGTGGTTTTGCTAACTTCTGTAGCTGGAAGAATTGCTTCTCTCTCAACTCAATTATAGGTACCAAAGGGGAAAATTAAACAAACTACCGATAGACTCAATAATATTTGAGCACATTCTGAGCCCTGACCTACCCTTGTTCACCCCAGTAATAATTCCAGGCCTTCCAGTTGTTTTCAGAAGAAGTTTCTCCATGTACTGAGCATCTAAAATTAGTGACTTTGTTCCAGGGAGTATATCCTAAACATCAAATTTCTATAAGTAACAGAGCCTGAGCATGTGCAAATATTCATACATTACAAATAGTTGGATTTGCATTGTTTGTAACTACTTCCAAAAACTAAAATTTGCAGCAGTAGTGTTAAAAATGTGTTAGAAATCACAGATTCCTGTTTCACCACAGAAAATGCAGTACACTCTTCTTCTATCTACTTGACAGCCTGGAATATAACACACTTGCCTCAGAAATTTAATGCATCAGTCAAATGAAAACTTTCCTTCACCCTATGCGGTCTTGTCAGAATGCCTATGATAAAAATATGAAAGATAGGGGCTGGGGTTTTGGCTCAGTTATAGAGTGCTTCCCTAGCACATGGGAGGCACTGTTTTCAAGCATCAGAACCACATAAAAACAAATAAATAAAATAAAAGTTATTTGTCTATCTATGACTAGTCAATAAATAAGTAAAATATTTAGAAGTAAAAAATAAAAATCTGAAAGATAGTAGGTACTCCAGAGAATATGAGCATGGATATAAAGATTCACTTGTAAAAATGCTGGTGAGAATATAAATTGAATAAACCTATTTTTGAAAATGGTATTAAGGTTCTTCAATAAGTTAAAATAAACATGTCATATGATTCAGTAGTAGTAATTCTGGGTATGTATCTAAAAAAATTGGAGTCATTAGATCATAGAAAAGACTACATTTATATTTTCATTGTAGTATTTTTCACAGAACCTGGTAAAAGAACTGAAGTACTTTTAAGGTAAATGGTAGTTTGGGCATAGTGCCACAAACCTGTATTCCCAGCAGTTTGGGAGGGTGAGACAGGAGAATCATGAATTTGGAGCCAGTCTCAGCAATGTATCAGCCAGCCACTAAGCAATTCAATGAGATCTTGTCTGTAAATAAAATATAAAAAAAGGAGCTGGTGATGTAGCTCAGTGGTCGACTAGCTCTGATTTCAACACACAGCATAATAAATAAATAAGTAGGCTCAACACATTGACCCTATGCTTTATTTTCCAAGAAGCAATTTACTTGCACCCTTTCTGGATTAACTGGACAGGATGTGTTACATTCTTTAACAAACTATTACCTGCAGGAGAAATGCAGTTTCAAAACAATGTTTGTAAGAGGAATGAAAATTACACAAAGGGGAGAATTTTGTGATCTTGTTAAAGAACAGATTCTGGAACTCAGGGAAATAAAGATAATTCCTACTAAACATAAAATCTTCAAGAGTTTATGATTAATAAATCAATTATAAGAGCTTCCAATCACTCTTGCAAGGTAGGCGGGCATGCGACCAACTGGCAGAAGAGGAGCAACGGCCTGCTGAGAGGCAGAGCCGCCCCCTCCCCCTGCGCCAGCAAGGTAGAGGGAACTGTGATTACCCACAGAGCAGGCCCAGCGGCCTGCTGAGGGGCAGAGCCGCCCCCCAACCCCTGAGCCTGCCAGGTAGGCGGAACTTTGACCAACCACAGAGCAGGCCCAGCGGCCTGCTGAGGGGCAGAGCCGCCCCCCACCCCCCACGCCTGCCAGGTAGGTGGAACTGTGACCACCGACAGAAAAGGCCCAGTGGCCTGCGGCGGGACAGAGCTTCCAATCACTCCTGCAAGGTAGGCGGACCTGCGACCGACAGGCAGAACAGCCCCAGAGGCCTGCAGAGGGGCAGTGCCGCTGCCTGCGCCTGCAAAGTAGGCAGAACTGCGGCCACCGACAGAACAAGCCTAGCGGCCCGCAGAGGGAC
>NW_026005707.1:0-53820 GCF_001458135.2 Marmota marmota marmota | reverse complement strand
GGGGATAGTAGAGGATAGGAAAGGCAGCAGAACACAACAGACACTAGTATGGCAATATGTAAATCAATGGATGTGTAACTGATGTGATTCTGCAATCTGTATATGGGGTAAAAATGGGAGCTCATAACCCACTTGAATCAAAGTGTGAAATATGATATATCAAGAACTATGTAATGTTTTGAACAGCCAACAATAAAAAATTTTAAAAAATCAATTATAAATCATGAACATGAGGCTAATTAACCTAAAGTTTTCATGGCACTGGATACTTGAGAGTTTGGTATTATCCTGCTGTCAGTCCAACATTAAGAAATGTACCTGGGCAGGATTCTTTAGAATCTTTTTTCAGATATCTAATAGAATTGGAGAGAAAGAGAGCCATGCTATTCTCTTTACAGAGAGGACACATTCTCTCTCTTTAAAGTGTCACCTTTTTCTTCCTTCACATCATTTCTAATAAACTCATTGTGTCTGCTTTTTTCTCATGTGAAATGCTCACAAAGAGAAAGCAAAATCTATAAACTGTCATCCAGTTCTTGGAGGAAAAATTAGAAATACTGCATCCATTTGAAATATAGCATAAACATAGTTGATAAGGCAAAGAGGGAATGCTGGCATTAAAAATGTGAACAGAGCTGAGTGCAGTGGTGCACTCCTGTAATCCCAGGGTCCTGGAAGGCTGAAGCAGAAGGATCATGAGTTCAATGCCAGCTTCAGCAAGGGAGAAGTGCTAAGCACTTCTTTAAATAAAATACAAAATACTGCTGGGGACTTGGCTCAGGGGTCGAGTGAGCCAATAAATACCAGAATGACTTGTTATCCAGTGACAATTGACCCACTATAGGCTGGAACTCAAGATTCAATCACAAGTTCCACAGAAGTCATGGAAAATAGCTGGTATCTTATAGATAATGTGGTTAAGTTGTTCCTGCACCCTCTGTCTGATAGGGTCACAGCATGGGGGATGCAGTGGCAGAGCTACACCATTTGGAAACTGAAACCATGGGGAAGGATAAATGTATTGTTTATGATACTCATGATATGGCTAATAGGGTATACATCAATCAATAATAAAAGTACATGTTGATGGAAATGGCAGGAAAATTCCCAAAATGAGACTAAAGATACAATTAAGACATGCCTGGAGATGTGTTTTAATATCTCTCAGGATACAAACAATAGTGTTATTCCTCAAAAACTTATGAAGAAAATATTACAAATCTCAAGGTTCTTGAGAAAAACTTAACAATTAGTACTAAGCCCTGCATTCTAAATCTACAATTTGTGCAACATACATTTCCCCCACTAACAGGCCCTCCTTTGCCTTACACAGGAATTCATGATAAAAATTGGAAACACATTGTTAATATTAATGGTAAACGTTGAAGAACCTGCTCTTTTGTTAAAGATTACAAAGACATACGAATAGTTGTATTTTGAAAAAGTATCAAAGAAACTCTTAAAGAAAGCAGTTAAATAGGTCATATGAAAAAGGAAAATTACCTTTGAAATTAAAAATAGAATAATATAAAATTAATATACATACATTTTAGAAGCACTTCAGAAAAGTGCTTTTAAGTAATAGGCTTTAACTACTTTAAGTGTTTTATTGGGCTTTTAGTTTAGAAGTAAGAAAGCTTACCAATAATCATAGGTATGTTTTAAAGTTAAAGGTTAATGATATAATTATACGTATGCTTTAAAGTTAAAAGTCAATAATAGGTCAAGATACATGTAATCGAGTTGTGTAGTCTAGCACTTATTGATTGAGGTGAAAATGTAAAAGTTTAATCGTTATTGGCAAAGGTTACAGGAAAATATTTTAAACAATGTACTCAATATCTTAGGTAATTCATATATGTCTGAAAATATTGTAACTCTTAAAAATTATGTAAATCAAAGAAATTTTGAGCTTTGAAGCTATCCATTAACTTGTAAAAAATGTTTAAAAATAAAGGCCCCTCTAGAAACAGCAGGTATTTCTGAAGGCTGCTCATAACTTGCAACTATAGTCCTGTCTCCTCTTCTTTCACCTGAGCCACTCATCCTTCAGGATCCCTGGATCTCTGGTAGCTAGGGCTTGACCTAAACAATAGAGATTTATTTTTTTTCTTTTAAATTTAATGTTGAGTTTGTTGATGGGCTGTATTAAAATGTATATAAAATCTGTGATTTGTGCTCATATTCTCATAGTACCCCATACCAATGGGAGGGTAGACATCATAATCCTACCACTATGCTCAAGGCAAAATTGCAAATAAGTCTGTTTTTAATTGCTTATACTCCAGAGTCTAGAGATCTGGCACCTTCCATCTCTTTTTCATTTTTATCATTAATACTAGAAACTTTAAATTTTATTTGTACTTTTCAAGTACAGCATAAGGTGTGGAGAAATGGTGGGTATATTTTGGACTGGTCTCCTAAAATTGACAAAAGGCAGTTATGCAAGGGTAATGCCATGAATCCTGGAGGATTTGTTAGTAGCATTCTTACCTTCAGGGAAGGTGGCATTCAGAAAGATGTTTGGCAATTAATTGCTGCCTCAGAATTCTTACATTTTACTGACAAAGCTTTACCAGACTTTGCAGGCAAGAACTGTAACAGGAAGGTTCTTGCTATGGCTTATGGGCCTGTGTTCAATCTCCTTATGTTTTAATTACAGGAATTGTAAAAGTTAAAAGGGAAGATGATAGATATCTTGTAACATATAGTAAATGTAATTTAACTAATTGTATCACCAGAAATCATAGAGAAAAAGGAACGATGATGCTCCATCAGCCCTCCTTTGTCTTATTACCAGGAAATATTTCAGAGCCATGGTAGGCTGATGCTGCTTTTCAAGGCTTACAACAAATACACGCCCAGCTAGTGAGATCTAAGTGTGCTCTTGGACTCATAATAGTGAGAGTTGTTCCCTTGGTTTCTTTTATTGCTTCCATGGTGACAGATTTGGTTGCCATATCTCAAATATTCAACATGCAAATTTTCTTAATTATTTGGCTCAGAATACTTCCAAGGCTCTTCACAATAAAATAAATATTGATGAAAGGAATGAGACCAAGCTAAATGACTTAGAGCCTGCTGTCATGAATATAGATAATGAACTTTCCACTTTGAAATTCAAGGAAAGATTTAAATGTCATGCTAGCTATAAGTATGTGTGTGTTACTGCTGCCAAATGCAATGCTTCTTAATGATATTGGGAGAAGCTTCAAAACCATTTGTTGGATATTTGGCAGAAAAAATGATAACAGCTTGGATCTTTTGGAGCTGCATCATCAGATTCAAGATATACAGAAAAGTAAGATTGATTTTTCAGATCCTACGTCTTTAGCTGATCAAATACTTAAAGAATTAAACAGCTTTAACCCTGGAAACATTCTTAAACACTCTGCATGGTATATCCTTGTATTGTTCTCGTTGCTACTTATTCTCTCTTGTGTTGTAATTGTAGGATGTTGTGCCCCTAGAAGAAGAATTCAGGGACTCAAAATAATGACCCATCACCTGCTTTTTCAAAGAAAGAAGGATGGATATGTGGGAAGCCCCTCTGAATGACCCACGCCTTCCAGTCCTGAAGCAGGAGGCTCTGACCAGTCACTACATTTGTGGTGACTTGGGTGTTGTCCCAGATTAGATAGAGAGGGGGCGGTATTCAGATGTAGGCATTACCCATGAGGGTTGACTTACCCTCATGGTCCTTGTAACCTTGCCCCCTCTGGCCTTTTTTTTGAATGGAACTTTCTAAGAACAAGTGTCCTCCAATAAATGCTCTCTTCTGAAGGTGGTCACTTTCTCACCAGCCTCTCATGACTTTCTCTTGACCTCCCTTTTGGGGAGCCTGAGGCCAAGAGCAGAGAAGAAGTCCTGAAGCTTGCGAAAAGGTAAAGTGTGTCTGTGTTTTATTTGGTGTCCCTGGAAATTCACATGAGTGCCCTTAAGTTAAGCTGACTTTGCAGGTCGGGGGCGGCAATTTGTAACTGTGTGTGCAGCAATTTGCCTGACCTGCATGGGCAGCAATTTGTAACTGGTGTTCAGAGGGATTACACACACACACACACACACACACACACACACACAGTGCTTATATTTTTGAAGAGTAAAAGCTAAAGCAAAAATGCCCCTGAGATGACTAGATATCCACAAGAAGAAAAAATGTATTTGGATATGTACCTCACATCATATACAAAAATAAAATTAAAAAAAAAGATCAAAGTCCTTTGTGTAATAGCTAGAAACATAAAAGTAATAAAAACAGTTGAGGAAATTTTCATTACTTTAGATGTGGTTATGGCTATATAATATTTGTATTTATTTTAATCACGCCACTCAGATAGAATAATCCCCGTTTAAAAGTGGTATGATTTCATGTCAAAATAAACCTTAATGTTATGTGTAACTAAAATTAAAAAATAAAAAATAAAATTTAAAACTGAACAAAGGCACTGGAGATGTAGCTCAGGGGTAAAGCACCCCTGAGTTCAATTTTTAGTACCAACAAATAATTATTAAAGGAACAAAGACATTTCTCAATGTAATAGGCTTAATCTTGTCTCTGTTGACACTTCTGTGAGTTTGGTGAAAATGAGAACCATTTTCATGATAATTCATAATTTGTTAAAAAATATGCCCACAAAATTATAAGATTTCTCTTTTTTTGACTCAACAATACATTCATGAGTACATGAAGAAGCGACAAGTATACAGATGTTATTTGGGGTCAGAAGTTAATTGGTTAATATTATTTATTTTACAGCCCTTCAGCTAATATGATTCCACACATGCTATGGATCATTTGGCTCCAAAGGAATAATCTTTACTCTTGAGAAATTTCAATTTTATTTAAGTGTATAGATTAAGAAAAATGGATGTCCAGGTTTGACTTATACAAGGTAAATGTGGTTGGAGTTTTTCAGATAGAAGTCCCCATAGGGGCCTGTGAAATTTCAAATAGTATATACGGAAGATTGATGAAGTCTATAGTTTTAAAAAAAACATATTGGCTAAATTATAAATATATTTTTCTTCACCCTTCACAAAATTTATTATGACACATCACAAACCTCATATCTAAAATCCTGTAGATACTTTCTAAATATGTGGCATTATAAGCAGTATCTTTTGGCACATGCCTATAATCCTAGCAGTTTGGGAGGCTAAGGCAGGAGGATCACATGTTCTAAGCCAGATTTAGCAATTGGTCTCTAAGTAAAATTTTTAAAAGGTCTGGGAATGTTGCTCAGTAGTTAAGCTCCCCTGTGTTCAATCCCTGGTACCAAAAAGAAACAAAAAAAATTGTCTTTTCTAAGAATCTATTGTTCTATGCAGGGTTATGAGATTTTTACATGTTTTCTGCCAAGAATCTTGCAGTCCCAATTCTCATATTCACACTTTTCTTCCATTTAAAATTAATTGTGTAAAGTGTGAGATAGTGTTTGAGATCGTGTTCCAAGTTTTATATGGATAGTTGTTCCAGATGATTTGAAAACATTTTTCCTATAATGTCTTGGCATTCTCCTTGAAAAATAATCGACCATAAATATAAGGATATATTTCTAAATTCTACTCCATTTACTTATTTATTTTTGCAGTAAAGAATTTGAATCTAGGAACTCTCTACCACTGAGATTTATCCCCAGTTCATTTTTTTTTTTTGGTTTTGAGACAATATCTTGCTATGTTCCCAAGGGTAACCTCAAATTGTCAATTCTCCTTCCTCAGTCCCCTGAGTTGCCCCTACTATAGGCATCCACAACCACGCCTGGAATATTATTCCATTTAATCATTTTGTAAGTGTGACTCAGTACTGATTACAGCAACATTTTAAAAATAGCTTTGATGAAGATGTACTATATATACATAATAAAGGGTCTCTGCATGGTATTTTAACACATATGCCACATTCACTGATGAAATCCCTTTCTCATTTCCCACCTCCACTTTATAACCTTTAAAAATCATTAATCTAAATTCAAGTTTAGCCTCCCCCACATGAGGTACAGCATGCAGTGTTTGTATTTATGTGTCTTGTTTTGTTTCATTTTACCACTCTACCCTCCAATTTCACCCAATTGGTTGCAGGTGGCAGGATTTGGTTTTTATGGATGTATGCATACATATATGCCATATTTTCTTTACCATCTGCCCCAGAATTCCTAGCTGATTCTATATCTTTTCAATTGGGATGTGCCTCAATAAATATGGGCATCCAGGTATCAGATGAAGGTTTCATACTTGTTCATTCCATACTCCCAAGTGGGATACCTGAATCACAAGGTAATTCTATTTTAGTATTATTTAGTTGAGATACAAAAGACTTAACCAAAGCCTCATGTGCTTGGCAAACATTTGACAATTAGACTACATCATAGTGCCTTATTATTATTATTATTATTATTATTATTATTATTATTATTATTAATTTTGAGGGAGCATTACATTAAGTTTCCTATCCTCGCAGCAAATTCAGGATCCTCCTCCTGTGGTCTCCCAAGTTGCCTACTTTACAGGCATTTATCACCATTCCTGGCATCCAGCATATTTCTTTTTTATTGGAGACAGGGTTTTGCACTGTTTGAACTTGAACTTGCACAAGCTGGCCTTAAACTTGTAATCCTCCTTCTTTATCTTCTTAAATATATGGGATTAGTCATGTGCCATGATCCCAGCTATTGTCAGCTTTTTGAGTAATATCCACAGTTTTTCATATCAGCTACCCAATTTACTTGCACACACCCGTGCATAAGTGTTGACATTTTTTCCACATCCACATCGTGTTTGTCACTTTTCTAATTTATCCATGCTTACTGGGATGTGATGATACTTCATGTAATTTTTTTCCTTGTGGTGCTGGGGACTGAACCCAGGGCCTTGCGCATGCAAGGCAAGCACTCTACCTACTGAGTTATTTCCCCAGTCTTCCTCGTTGTATTTTTTATTTGCATTTTCCTGAAGGCTAATTATATTGAATATTTTTCTTCATGTTTGCTGAAACTTTTTGTTTCTTTTGAAAAACTGTCTACTTCGTTTGCCCACTTGAATGGCATTGCTTAGTTTTTGATTGTTTGTTTGGTGTTATGATTTTTTTTTTGTTCTTTACATATTCTAAATATGAAGCTTGTGTCAAACACATACTGGGCAAAGATTTTCTCCCATTTTATAAGGATCCCCCCCTTTTTTTTCTTTGCTGTTCATCAACGTTTTAGTTTAATGGAATTTTTAATTTTTATTTTTTTGTGTGATTTCAAAATTCTGTCCAAAACATTTGTTGTCCTTACAAGAGTCTTAAATTGCTTTCCCTTGTTTATTTTGTAGTTTCACAGTCAAGTCTTTTACCCATTTTGAACAGGGTGAGGAATAGGGATCCAGTTTCTTTGAGTACTGAAACTTTATAATGAGCTTTAAAATTGGGATGTATGAGTCTCCCAATTTTGTTCTTTATATTTTTATTGAAAACAAACAAACAAACAAATTGTATTTGGTATTTGAGTTTGACTGAACTGCCATATTCACTTTAGGCTTACTATTACATCTTTTTCAAAAATGGCATGTGGGAATTTTGGTAAGGTTTACATTGGTATGTGAACTCACGATCTTCCTGCCTCAGCCTCCCAAGTCACTGGGATACAGGTGTATGCCAGCCATGCCCAGCTCTGATATGGATGTTACTATTGTGTTTTTTTTACTGATTCAATCTCTTATTAAGTCTTTTGTGATTTTCTATGTCTAGGTCAGTTTTGATGGATGTTATGTAAAAATTTGTTCACATTCAGTTGTTCATAATATGCCCTTAAATTTTTCTTTTTTTTTTTTTTTGTGGAGTCTGTTTTGATGGTCTCACTTTTTTTGATATTTATTAACTTGAGTACTCTCTCTCTCTCTCTCTCTTTTTGCTTGGTTAATTGAATAATCAATTTTGTAAATCTTTTGAACAATCAAGTTTTTTTCTTAATTATTTTGTCTATTTGTTTTATGCTTGCTCTATTCTTTATTAAAATTTATCCTCTGTGCAATTTGATTACAGCTTGTTTCTCTTACTCTAGTTACTGTGTAAATTTAGATTTTTGCTTGGGCAGTTTTTCTTTTATAATGTAGGCCTTTATGATTATGAATTTTTTTCTGAGGGCTGCTTTATCTGGAACCTCATCAGTTTTGGCATGTTTGCTTTCATTTTCATGTTGGATTTTCATTTTTATCCACCTAAACTAGTTTGTATTTTTTTTCTTTTTTTCTTCCTAAAGAGTACACTGTCTAATTGCTACATGTTTGTAAATTTTTAAATTTTCTGTTTTATTAACTTTAGTTCATTGTAGTTACAAAAGATACTTGTCCTAATTTCAGTGCTTTAAAATTCATTGACATTTTTATGGCTTTAAAATGGCAAGTTCTGCACAATGTTTCCTACACACTGGAGTAAAATGTGTATTCTACTCTTTGGGGCAGACTAGTCTATATAGTCCTCTAGATCTAGTATAGTTATATTGTTGTTCAAGTCGTTTTGTTTTGTTTTACATGGACTTTCTGATAGACATTTCATTCATTCTTGAAAATGGGATATGACAAATTATCCACCCCTTTTTGGAGAAATTTTTCTTCCTTAATCCTGATAGTTTTCACTTCACATATTTTGGAGCTTTTTTTTTTTTTTTTACATGTATACATTTATAACTTAGTTTGTGAGATTGCCCCCTTTATTGATATGTATTATATATTTTATTGTTTATCAGAAATATGCATATGTTTTTAATATATAATTTAATATATGTAATTACAAGTATATATCATGTTCTTGCCTCTATCTAACAATTTCTGTTACAGCTGATTTTCTCTGACATGTGCATAGCCCTCTAGCTGTTTTCTTTGTTATTTTTTATTTGTTTTTACTTGTACTGGGGGTTTTACCCATGAGCATTTTACCACTGAGACCTATCCCCAGCCATTTTTATGTTGTATTTTGAGGTAGGTCCTCACTAAGTTTCAAGGAGCCACCTGTGAATTACTTGGGGGTCTTCTATTTATCCACCTAAACTATTTTCTTGTTTTTTTTTCTTTTTCTTCTTCCTAAGAATACACTGTCTAATTGCTACATGTTAGCAAATTTTTAAATTTTATGTTTTTAAATTTAATTTCATTGTAGTTACAAAAGATACTTGTCCTAATTTCAGTGCTTTTAAATTTATTGACATTTGTATGGATTTAAAATGGGAAGTCCTGCACAATGTTTTCTACACACTGGAGTAAAATGTGTATTCTACTCGTTGGGGCAGAATATTCTATATAGTCCTAGAGATTTAGATTTAAACTTGGGAACTATTGCAGCTCCCTGAGGCACATTAAATTGCCCAAGGCACATGACCTCTAAAAGTTACTAGGTGATATTCATTGACTGTGACCAACTTTAAAACTAGCCACTGCAGATTTGTGTCGTTTGTTTCAGATTTTACAGGGAGATTCTTCTCTACCTTCTCATCAACTTTGGCAGAAGAATGAATTGCCATAACAAAAGTTGAATCTGCCATGATTACTGCAGAGCTTACTAGAATTAATCCACAAGAGCCTATATATTGATTAACATTTCCCACTATTCATACTCCTACAGGAGCAATATGGCAATAATTGGGAATTATTGAGTGGCCTTGCCTACCTCATTCTCCTCAAAAGTCATCAACTCCATACCATGGCTTTATTGCTCAGTTAGTTACTAAAGGAAGAACATGAGTTTTGCAGATAGTTGGGTCATAGCCTAATATTATTGTTACACCTTTTTCTACTCAAGAGCATGATTTGCTTTGGCAATCTTCTAATACTTGGCAGATAGCTTTTGCTAATTCCCCTGGACAAATGGAAAGCCATTACCTTCATGAGAAAATTATTCAGTTTACTCTTGTGACTACATTTATTTTTCCCAAAATTGTATGTGCTTAACCAATAGTTGGATAACTAACAGTATTTGCTGATGGATTGAGTTCAGGAAAAGCAGGTTTCTATAGCCATGATCATACAGAGATAATACAGACATCATATACTTCTGCAGAATGAGCAGAAATTTAAGCTCTAATTTGTGCTTTAATTCATTTTGCAAATGAGTCGATCCATATTTATTCTTATAGTTTATATTGCAGTTTGAGTCACAAAAAAATATTGAAACATCAACTACTGGGAACACACAATTGCAAGAGTTATTTAATTTGTTTCAGACCTTATAAAAGACAATTCAAATGTGTCACCATCCATGTTTCATTAGCCATATAAGGGCACATTCTAATCTTCCAGGTCCTTTAGAATCAGGTAATGATAAGATTGATAAACTTGTTGCTGTTTGTGAATAAATATCTTTATATTAATTTGCACAAGCGTCACATTCTTTACATCATCAGAATGCTTCTACTTTACATAAAAAATTTAATATTCCTGGGGAAAAACTTGTCTAATTGTTCATGAAATCTCACAATATTTTATCTTCACCAACTGGGGTTAATCCCATGGTTTATGACCAAATCAGTTATAGCAAATGGATATAACTCACATTGGTCCATTTGGCAAACAGTGTTAAGTTCATGTTATTGTTGATACTTACTCTAGATTTATTTTTGCCACTGCCTGTGTAAAGAAAATACTCAGCATGTTATTTCTCACTGTCTAGCTACTTTTGCAGCATTAGGATGTCCTTTACAGATTGAAATTGATAATACTCCAGCTTATACTAATTTTTCTTTTCAGCAGTTTTGCCATCAATTTTGTATTGATCACAAAACATGATAAAAAATGGCCTCAAGGTCCAGCCATTGTAGAATGAGATCATTTCTCTATTATGCTACAATTACAAAACAGGGGGAGATAAGGCCTCATAAAATAACCTTAATCATGCTTTGTTTTAATTTTTTTTAAAATTGTGACTCTGAAAGTCACACTGCAGCTGAAAGACACATCTTCCATGGCAACAGGTTCCTTGGTCCAAGTTTGGAGAAATCATTTACAAACATAACAACTGAAAGGATCAGCTTAAGTGATAATGTGGGGTAGAGGTCATGCTTGTGTTTTTCCAGAAGGTGCCTCTCATCCTATTGGGGTACCTGCACGTGCTATTAGACATGGAGGACCTAGAACCGAGGTTCAGATGACTGAATATTGATCCAGAGATGTCAGCCCTGACCCCCAGCAGGAAGTGAAAGCTACAAAGGAGGAAGAGGAAGAAGAAGGCACCAGAGAGACTGAATGTTGAATCTACCATCATGGAAACAGCTGGAGAATCTAATGCTACAACCTGAACAGATAGTTCGACACAAGGAGGAACTAAGTCTGCAGCCACAATGTTTGTGGCCATGTTAGCTCTGTTGAGCTGTCCGGTAAATGAGGTTCAGAGAGAAACCAATTGGACATATTGTCCAGACCCACCTTTGGTACACCCAGTGGTGTGGACCAGAGAATTCATCCCAGTATTTACCAATGATACTCATGTAATGTGTGGTTTTACAGATACTCAGATTACACCCATCCCTGTGACTGGATTTAATTATACTGATTACAGTGGACAACTACGTATATATTGGTCCCATGATAACATGCTGGCTATCTCGGGGTATCTTTTGAAGAAGAAAATAGCATATGGGGGGGTCTAGACCATCCAATCATACTGAACCCTGGGACACTAAGCAATATGTCCAAACAGTTTTTAAAATGGGACTTTCTCATAACAAGCCAGTCATTGCCACAGACTGTCTGACAATATGTTACTGTCCTAATCATTCTGCAATAGAATTTGGCACCTTTCCTAAATGAATAGACTGTGCAAATGTCTTGCCAGTACAACAAAAAGCTTCTAGAAATAGTAGATATATTTTAGACTCCAAGGATTGACAAAAGACAATCACATAAGGATGCCATGATTCCTGGAGGTTTTGTTGGTAATATCCTAACCTTCATTGAAGGAGGTCTCCAAAAAGATATTCAGTGCTTAATTGCAGCCTCCCATATTTCTTCTATTACATTGAGAGCCCTATGCCTGACTTTGTAGGCAGAAGGTGTAAAGACGGTTCCTGGTATGGCCTGCAGCCCTTTGTTCAATCTCCTTATGCATCAACTACTGGAAATGTAAGAGAGTTAAGAGAAAGGATGATAAATATCTTGTAGCCAGTAAAAAGTGCAATTTACCTAATTGAATCACTAGATATAAGAGAGGGAAAGGAACATTAATCCTTCACCACTCTTCCTTTGTCTTACTACCAGTCAACATTTCAGAGCCATGGCATGCTGATGCTCGTGTTGAGGTTTCACAATAGACACATGCTCAGGTGACCAAACTTAAGCGAGCTCTTGGACTCATAATTCTTGGTTATAATTTCATTTAATTCATCACTTCTAAGGTTACTGCCTCAGTGGCTATATCTCAGAACATTCAACATGCAAATTTTCTTAATAATTTGGCTCAAAATACTTCCAAAATACTACCTATATGTTTTTGGTTCAAAAAGCCCTCAATAATCATAAATATTGATGAAAATATAGAAACTAAATTGAATTCCTTAGAAACTATTGTCATAAATATTGGTAATGAGCTTTCTGCTCTCAAATTTAAGGAAAGGCTTAAATTCCATCTGACTATGAAGATCTGTGTTACTGCAGCCAAATATAAGCCTTCCTAATGGGATTGGGAAAAGTTTAAATCATCTAATGGGCATTTGGCATAGCAAATAATAATAGCCTGGATCTTATTGAGTTACATCACAACATCCAGGATATTCAAAAAAGCAAAATCGATCTTATGGATCCTACCTCTCAAACTGGAAATACTTCAAAAATGGAATGGCTTTAACCCTGAAACATGCTGAAACACTCTGCATTGTATATTATTGGAATGAGATGTTTGTTACTATTCTTTTTTGTATTGTGATAATAGGTTGTCACCCTCTCAGAACAAGAATCCAGGAACTTGAAATAACAGCTCATCATTTTCTTTTGCAAAGTAAAAAGGGGGAATATGCAGGGTGCCACCATGAATGACTTGAGGGTCTTCTCTGGGTATGGAGCCATGAATATTTATGTCTAACCTTGGGAAATATGCACATCTCCCAAGAGTGCACTAGATTGCCCAAAGCACATGACCCTCTTCTTGCCCCGGAGTTGGGCATAACCCATTGGGAACTGCAAAGCCCACCTTCTACCTTATTTGGCAAAGAACATTCCATGGAAAACCTTTGATATTACGTGATATAAATAAAGCAAACAGGGGCTCCATTTTGATCTTTTGATTGTGGAAGCTTCATCTCTAAGATCAGCTAGTACATCCCACCCCCACATTTAAAATTACTTTCTGTATCCTGTGGGGTTTTTTTGCCCCTGCTTTACCTTTCTTAGCTTTTATTTTGCAGCCAGACCATTCAGCCAAGAGGAACTCTATTTTTACCACCTGCAGTTTTGAATTTATGATCCTTTGCCTCAGCCTCCCATGTCACTGGGATTACAGGCCTGCACCACTGTGTTGCTAATCTTACAGATTTGTCCCTCATTCCTGGTTTTTATCTTTGTCATAGACTATAAATTCATGCATCATGTGTCTTCTATGGCTTGGATATCATTTGTCCCCAAACAAGCTTAGGATTTGGACACTTGGTCATCATTATGGTAGCACTGAGGCATGGGAAACTCTCAAATGTGCAGTCTACTGGGCATTAATTTAGTCATTGGGGATACCACCCTCAGGAGGAATGGATGCTAGTCTCTTGGAATGAGCTTTTGAGAAAATGAGTTGTTATGAAAAATCAAGACTGACCCTCTCTGGTCTGTGGCTCAAATTGGTCATTATGATTTTTCCTCTTCCACTTCTCTGCACTATCATGACAGCCACCATGCTGGAATAGAGAAAAGTGGGTACTCCCCAGAAGCCAAGTGGATGGGATCCCTTTATCTTGGACTCTCAGACTCTAAAATTCTGATCTAAATGACTTTTTAATCACAAACTACTCAGCTTTAGGTATTTCCTGATAGCAATGAAAAATGGAGTCTTGTAGTAATTCCACATCAATGTTTGTTTGGTTCTAAGTGTTATTTTTGTGTTCTAAGTGTTCTAAGTGTTATCGTTGCACTCATTTATTTAAAAATCTTTTTTAATTTTATTTTTTTAATTACACAACAGTGTAATGCATTGCAATTCTTATTACACATATAGAGTACAATTTTTTACACTTATATTTTTTTTTAAAAAAGAAAAGAATTAGAAACTAAATACTCCATGGTACTGGCTATACTTAGCTACCATATTGAGCTACTGAGCTACATCTACCATTATTTCTCATTATTTTGTTTGGGCTCAAGGATCTGCTTTTTTTATTTCCTTTAACCTTAATGGCTCTATTGGCATTTCTTGAAGAGTTGTTTTCTCACAACAAAGTTTTCCTTGTACAAATCTCCCCTTATCTTTTTAGCACAGTTTAGCAAGGTATAAAATTATTGATGGTTAAAAAACAAGTTTCTTCATATCCTCTTACTGCGTTCCAGCTTCTTGGATTCTCTAGGGAAACCCACTAATGCTGTCTTGTACCTGAACAACTGACCACGCATGAGATTGCCTCTTGGTATTTGTTTTACAACAATCCAACTCTCATAGTTCCTCTTATCCGTGGTTTCCCTTTCTGTAAGCTGTAGAAAATTCCAGATTGAGCAACTCATGAATTTTATGGTGCAAAGCGTTCTGAGTAACATGATGTAATCTCACCCAATCACACCCTAGACATCCAGGGCATAAGCCTCTGCCTTCTCCAGAAGTTTCCCAGTTGATATACTGTTTTTGTAATACCTTTCTGTTATTTGCTAGTTGCCACCTTTGTTTGGAGACTGACTGTCGTGATAGTGCTCCATTTGTGTAGAAGACAACATCTCTCCAATTACTCATGCACCAAATTCTGCTTGTGCCCATGTTACATTGTTAGCACCTTGGCCCTTAAGAATAGAAAACACACCTTGATCCTCTTCTAATGGGAAACATGATTTCCCATGAGACTATGACCCAAGAAGTTGAGATGTGTCTGATAAGTTTAGGATGAACCTCTTTCACAAATAACCTCAAGAGAAAGAACCAGTGACTAGGAAGTCTATTCTACTTCATTGTAATGCTAAAATGTCCAACCAGGAAGGAAATTGAACTTCATTTCCATAGTGTATGGTTGTATGCCAAGGTATCCTTAAGAATGGCTCCAGTGTAACCAAGGCACTCTGGTGCATTCCTAACTCCCAGGATAGAACCTGATTTCATCTGACAATGCAAGGTAATCCCCCACCCCACAATGCCACCATGATCTGAGGGATGAGGTGTCAGTCTGTGGGCATAATGAGGAGCCAGTGGAGGCCCTTGTTCTCTCCAAAAGGAAAATGCTATAGTTATCGTCCATAGAAGAATTTAAGCCTCATTCTCCTACCATGTAATGCATGCAAAAGCACATATTTCTTGTGATACTGGGCTAACATTTCCCAACCTCCACTGATTACTAGGCTGTGAGAGTTTGAAAGCTCCTGAGAAGGAATTTCAGTTGTTAATTCTGCTCATTATTTATTTATTTATTTTTGGCACTAGGGATTGAACCCAGGGCTGCTTAACCACTGAACTACATCCCCAGCCCCTCCCATTTTTAAAATATGTATTTTATTTAGAGACAGGGTCTCACTGGGTTGATTATTTCTGACTAAGTTTCTGAGGCTGACTTTGAACTCATGACCCTCCTACCTCAGCCTCCCAAGTCGCTGGGATCATGGGCATGCACCACTCTGCCTGGCTCAGTTAATTTTCCTTATTGATGAAAATAATTATTGATTTTGATGATAAGGTTTGAAGTCAAGAAGTCAGAGAGAAGTTGATTTTCTTTTGTTTTGCCCCCCACCAGTTTAAGCAAGAGCCAGTAAGGGTCTGTACCAGTGTTGAATGAGAAGAGAGTTACAGAAACACTTCCATGTGAAGTTGATTGCAAGAAATAGAATGGATAGTTGGCCAAGGACAAGGAGTCAAAGGCCACTTCAAAGTCCTTGGTGACAAAGTGTGAGAACCTAGGTAAAAAACATGTTTGTGGGAGGAGAAAAATGAAGACTTAGTCCAGCAGTGGAGATGTCTTGCAGTTTTCATTCAGCATAGGTGGGTGACTTGATCCAGGCCAGCAATCCCCAAAGGATTGCAAAGTGCATCAATTTATGTATACAGTTTGCAGACAGCCTGCTCACCTCCTCGGATAATTTAAATAATCTCTGGATTATGAGTACAATTTGCTACAGGGCTGGGGCTCGGGCTCAGTGGAAAGAGTGCTTGCCTAGCACCTCTGAGGGACTGGGTTTGATCCTCAGCAACACATGAAAATAAAAAGAAAAAAAAGGTATTGTGTCCATCTACAACTAAAAATATTTTTTAAAAAAACTGATAAAAAGTAACTGCTATGTAAGTAGCCATTATACCATTGTCATTACTTGGGAGAAAGTCTGTACATTTACTTGGTACATGTGCAAATCATTTTCCAATCTTTCCCATCAACCAGGGTTTGAGACCTTGGGTGTAGAATCCAGGCATGTGGCCACAGGTATTTCCAATCCCTGGAGAACACCCAGGGCAGGTTGTCTGGAAAAGGCTTAGAAATATGTTGTAGGAATTCCAATAACATCTGGAGCAGAGAGAGAGGCAAGTAGAGGGTCCGAGATGACACCTGGGAAAGCAGAAGTTGACAGGTAGAGCCATGAATTTTGGGGTGGCAAAGAGGACAGGCAGAACCTCTGGGGACACAGGGGCATTCTGCAGATGTTTATACAGGGAAACACTGAATGCTTGGGGAAGTAGATGGAGAAAAAAAGATGTCACCATTAATAAAATAAAAAATGGGACAGAATAGATTTAGAAGCTAAGGAAGTCTTGACCTTCAAACTCCTCCTCCATTCCAGAAGATTGCATTCCCCTTTCTGAGCAGAATCCACAGTGGGGTTTTTTGTTTTGTTTTTGTGTTTAAGAAAACTGGTAAAAGTATTCACTGGTTTTGAAAGATGATTTATGGCCCATGAATAAAGTTTTCTCAAGTTTCTGGTCACACAGTATTGGTCTCTACTCTTTTCCATTTCCCATGAATATCTAACACCTGGCCTACCAGTGGATACTAAATTTTATAAGCCAGTGATTGTTTTTTTTTTTAAATGCAAAATTGTTAGGGAACTCTATGAGGTGATACATAATTGGTTCTCAAAGATGCAGCTCATGCCTGCCTTGATCTATCTATCTATCTATCTATCTATCTATCTATCTATCTATCTAATTTTCAGTGCTTGTGGTGGATCTATCACTCAGCTATATATTGATAGTGATGGGTAGCATGCAGACATGATTAATGGGATCATGCAGGTCAGGGAGTCATTCTATGAACCTGGGAAACTGTGCAGAGACCTCCACATGTGTTTTCTTAGAAAAGTAATTTACCTAGAGCCCTGCCTGGGCCAAGTCAATGTGCTATATTCCATCCCTCAGCCAACAACCTGTGATTTCTTTGAGCAATATGGGTCTTCTCTGCCAGTGAGAACACAAGTTAACCTGGAGGGGACACGTTCTGGGAAACTTTCACAGACTGGATTCCAGAACTCAAGGATATAGGATGATTTCACCTAACCATCAAATATGTAAGAACCATTCCAGGCCAGCATGAGCCAAAGCGACCTAGAGTTGTCCTGGATCTTTGGCATGTGAGCTTCCTGTTCCTGTCACTAGTGTGCATCTGCTAACTACTATTTCTATCAGGTATTAGTTTATTTAAAGACATAGGAAAGGTAAAGAGGGACACTCTCAAGATGGAGTGTCCTCTCTGATAATATGTTGTGCCCCTATTTCCTACTGGTCCCAGAAAAGTTCCAATTAGAACTCATCAGTGCAGACCAGAGTGAATTAAGTGTTGCATTTATATATTTAGAATATCATGTTAAAAAAAAAAAAAACTAAATGACAGCAGAATGCATTGCAATTCTTATTACACATATAAAGCACAATTTTTCATATCTCTGTATATAACATATGTTGACACTCAATTCAAGTCTTCATACATGTATTTAGGATTATGATGTCCATCACATTCCATCATCATTACTAATCTTCTGTCCCCTCCCTTTCCCTCCCACCCTTTTCCCTATCTAGAATTCAACTAATCCTCCCATTCTCCCCCTGCCTACACCACTATGAGTCAGCCCCCTTATATCAGAGAAAACATTCAGCATTTGTTTTGGGTGTATTGGCTAACTTCCCTTAGCATTATCTTCTCCAACGCCATCCATTTACCTGCAAATGCCATGATTTTATTCTCTTTTTTTTGCTGATTAAAATTCCATTATGTATATGTAATGCATATTTTTTTCATCCCGTGCATTCACTGAAGGGCATCTAGGTTGGCTCCACAGTTGAGCTATTGTGGATTGTGTTGCTACAAACATTGATGTGGCTGTGTCCCTGTAGTATGCTGTTTTTTTAAGTCCTTTGGGTTTAGACTGAGGAGAGGGTAGCTGGATCAATTGGTAGTTTCATTCCCAGATTTCCAAGGAATCTCCATACTGCTTTCCATATTGGCTGCAGCAATTTTCAGTCCCACCAGAAGTGGATGAGTGTGCTTTTTCCTCACGTCCTTGCCAACACTTATTGTTGTTTGTCTTCATAGTAGCTGCCATAATAAAAGTTTTATTATAGTAAAATTCACACACACACACACACACACACACACACACACACACAGAGAGAGAGACTCGGGTTTTGCTTTGGAGTCTCTGGACAAGACCATGTGGAGTAGGAACCTACAAATGTGATGTCATCCTACTGTCAGTTAAGAACTAGGAATTGGTCCATGGGCAGGCCTCTGGAATCACCCACAGCATCTCCCATAAACTTAAGGATCAAAGGGGTGTGAGGCCTAGAGATGTCAGAGAAGCTTCACTGTTTTCCTCCCACTTTCTTGATAGTAATTTCTGGGAAAATAAACTTTGCTCTACTTTGATTACATTTTATGTATTCTAAAAATCCTCTCTTGCAAGAACACAAGAGCCAAGAAACACAACAACTTCCATATCCCTGGATCACAACCAGCAGCAATGTCAGATCTTTTATTGCTTTACTTATTTACTCACTTCATTTGATCCATTTATTAATACAGGTGGGCACCAGGAACTACTCTAGGTCCTGTTGGAAGGTAACAGTCACATAACTATACACAGCATCCTAAGGGGAGACTGTGCAAACAGGAACTCTGACCCTTCATTGTTCATGAAGACTCACCCAGTGTCAGAACTTTGAATATTTTATTTTGAGGAAGGGTCTTGCTATGAGGCCAACTGTGGCCTCAGACTTGAGATCCTCCTGAAGCAGCCTCCCAAATGCCTGGCCTTAACAACATGTGCTACCAAACCTTGTCCTTTGCTTATTAAAAAAAAGTGCATAGCTTCTGGTTACCTCCCTACAGTGATATATGTGATATCAGACCCCAAACAATAAAAAAGCCCACACAATTCCAAAGCTCAAGTCTGACTCTGGCTGTGTGAGGTTGTGTAATGGGAAGGGATTCCAGGGAGAGAGAGGGACATCAGCTCAGAAAAATAGGTTCCTTTGTTTTCAAGGCAGAAAAGAAATTCATCATTGTCAGGCTGTGAACAGACCTATTTAGAAAACAGATGAACATTCAGGAAAGAACATGAGGGGCCAGGGATTCAGTGAGGTCAGAAGTGTGCTTGCCTTGCATGCAAAAGGTCCTAGGTTCAATACCCAACACCACAAAAAGAAAGAAAGGAAAAATGTGAGAAAGTTCTAAAGGGAGAGACAGCAAATACGTGGTCTGAGGTGTTGCTATTTGGAGAGGAACATTTAAGTGGGGCTGGCCTAGAGATGGGGCAAGAGCAGACTTCTGTAATTTCTGACCCATTTTCCTAAGCTTTGCTCATATCATGCTAGTATTTGGGGGTCCAGGAAGCTGGTCTAGGAGAAATGCTGCATTGTAGGGAGTTGCTTTTTTATTTTAAATCTGATCTTTATTTTTTAAAATAGTTTTTAGTTGGACAGGATACCTTTATTTTATATATTTATTTTTTATGTGGTGCTAAGGATCGAACCCAGTGCCTCACAGGTGCTAGACAGGTGCTCTGTCACTGAGCCACAACCCCAGTCCCTTATTTTTAATTTCAAATTTTTTGTGGGCATTCCTGCATTCTGGTGATTTATGACCTTCTCCTTTGAGGTTCAGTGGGACTTTCTTCTTGGTATCCCAACATTTCTGTCCCAACCAGACATGTTCCACAGTTCTTTATGGACCTCAAGTGTTGCTAGAGGAACGATTAAATGATCATTTACTTATGAAAGTAAATAGGGCAGTGTTTTCAGGACAGAAGTCTTAAGAGAATGCTCATTATTAGATTTCTATTTTTACCTATGTATTTAGCCATGGGCTCATATGGATTTGCAGTGATTCACAAACCAGCAGATTTCAGAAACTTTTCATGTTGTCAGCTATTTTCAAATGGTTGCATTCTGACTGAGGCACAGTTGACCAAGTATAAACATTTAGATGCTTTTAAAGTGCTTGTGAATTTTCCTGGCTAGAATACTGCAGAGGTTTTTGCCAGTTTTCTCGCCACTCTGCTTATCTCATTGGTGTTGAAAAACTTCTAAAATGCAAGGAATGCACCTCAGAGGCAATCTCCTGCAGCTGGCCACCCACAGACCCCCACACCCACCCATCTAATTCTCCATCCCCCTTAAATTGGGTATCAGGTGCTGTTGGATTTTTAATTATTGGGTAAAACCCAGTGTTTTGTCCCCAAGGAGCCCAAGGTTTAGCTTGTTGGTTATTAGAACCACTGGGTTGGTTATTCACTTTTCCTTGCCTCTCAAGACAAATCTGACCTCCATCCAAGGACCTATATCTAATGGCACTGGTAGCTTAGTAAAATTTCTAATTTTGTTTAAGAAAACTAACCTCAAGTATAATTTCCCTCATGCGGGAAGGAGGGGTTCTGGCCCCAAGGTGTCCCCGGCTCTTTCCTTCTTCTCACCCACATAATTTTCTCATCATGGGCCAGACAATCGTGTACTGCTCATCCCTGGAATCCTGGGCATGTGCCTTGACCTTCTAAGTCTTCCTTCAAGAGAAATGTTCCCATTTCACAAATGCAGCAAAACTGGTCCCCCAAATACCTGGGCTACTGTTACTGAGAAGCAAAAGAAAAAAATACTGAAGATGGGGACGGGGACTGGGGCTGGGGCTCAGCTGTAGAGTGCTCGCCTAGCACATGCGAGGCTCTGGGTTACATCCTCAGCACCACAGAAAAATAAATGGATAGAATAAAATACTGGGTCCGACTCCAACTAGAAAAATATTTTAAAAAATAAATACTGAAAAGGCAATGTATCTAGCAATTACAGAAATGCAAATGAAAACTGCACTGAGCTTCTCTTTTACTCCAGTCAGAATGGCAATTATCAAGAATACAGTAGCAATAAATTGGTGAGGATGTGGGGTACAGGAAATGCTCACACCTTTTTGGAGAAATTGCACATTGGTGCAACCCCTCTGGAAAGCAGGATGGAGATTCCTTAAGAAACTAGGACTGGAACCACCTTCTGACTCAGTTATCTTACTCCTCAGCATAAAGAGGATAAAATCAGCATACTACAGGGACACAGCCACATCAATGTTTATGATAGCACAACTCACAATAGCTAAGCTACAGAACCAGCCTAAATGACCATAAACAGATGAATAGATAAAGAAAATGTGGTATATATACATGGTGGAATATTACTCAGCTTTAAAAAAGGATAACATCGTAGCATTGGCCAGTAAATGAATAGATCTGGAGATTATCATGCTAAAGTAAAATAAGGCAATCTCCCAAAACCAAATCTATATCACAAGGAAGGTGGGGTCAAGAAGTAAAGTTCTGTAGATGTGGCAAAGGGGAGCAACAGGAAGGGAGGGGAGATAAGAACAGAAAAGACAGTAGCATGAAGTGACCATAATATTTCTATTTAAATATATGAAAATACCTAAGTGAATCCACCCATAATGATCACCCACAAGAATGGGGTCCTAAGGAGAATAAGGTATTTTATGTTTGAATAAGTTTACCACAATGGACTCTATGGTCATGTATAACTAAGAAGAACCAATAAAATAGAAAAAGATTTAAAAGTACTGAAAAGGACCATGGGACCAAATTGATAGCATCATAGCCGGATGAGGAAATGTCTTTAGGTACATTCCAGAATTTTCTAAACCACTCCCCAATTGGATGCTGCCACAGGTGTTGGAGCCTGTGGGAAGGTAGAGGTTCAAGGCTCTGCGTTCATGTGCAGGTGCAGTGATCCCAGGGGACAGGTAATCTAGAGGCCTCCAGTTAACTAAGGCAGAGAGGAGCAGGGTGCATTGGAGTCTATGGAGTTATTTACCAAATTAGAAAAACCTGGAATTCACCTTTCTGGACTCCCAATAAAACCCCATTTTTTTCCTTAAAGAGACAGACCCTTGAGCCCCTCTTAAGGAGAAGTCTTCTCTGTATTATGTGACTTTTTGCACCAATGAATTGGGGGGACAAGCCCAGAGCTCTCTTTGGAAACACATTGGATTTGTTTGCATCAAGACAAGCAGGTAGGGTCTGTCGTTTTTCTTTTTCTTGCCAAGTGCAGAATATTCAGGTGATACTAAGGATGCACACTCAGGCAGGGTGTCTCTGGTTTTTGGAGGAGGCAGGAACCCATTGCCTGGGATCCAGGGGACTGGCAAGAACCAGGAAGAGTACCCAGGGTGGCCTTGATCTGTGCAAGGCTGTTATCCCTTGGCCACTGCAGGTATTTCTCTCAAAAAGAAAGAAAGAAAAAAAAGTGGCACACATCTGTCATTCCAGCGGCTGGGGAGGCTGAAGCAGGAGGATGGTGAATTCAAAGCCAGCCTCAGCAAAAGCAAGGTGCTAAGCAACTCAGTGAGACGCTGTCTCTAAATAAAATTCAAAATAGGGCTGGGGAAGGGGCTCAGAGGTCGAGTTCTGAATTCAACCACCATGGCCAGAGAGTGAGAGAGCCCAGTGCTGCTGGGATTTACCCAGGTCTGTGCTCTCCTGCGTCTCTTCTGTGCTGATCTCCTTATTCTGCCTCCAGCTCTATGTGGGCTCTAGATACAGATTCAACTCATCTGGAGGAAAATCAGCTCTCATGCTGCCAACCCGGTGAGAGTCTCCTCCAAGGCACCTGCCAGGCCCCCTGTGAGCCTCTACCAGCACTTCCCAAGGGGCGAAAGGCCAGTTCTGCTTGGAGAATTTTGCACAGATAAACAGAGGACAAGTCAGCATCCTGAAGATGCTCTGGGACGTCTTATTGTAGGAGGAGGCCCAGGTGATGAAACTTTCAAAAATTGACTTCAATTTCCTAACATCAAAACCCATCAGAACTTACAATTCTGGTCACCCTAACCCTGACCCAATGCCCAGACCTCAAAAGGAAAAGAAAAAAGAAAAAAAAAAAAAAACCTGCCATTCTGGTTTCCTCCTTGCCTGGAGCAGATATCACCCCCTGTCACTCAAAAAGAAGGCTCCCAGGGCTCAGGCTTGGCAGAGGGGAGACTGACTGATGCCCTGTCCAATCAGAAGCCCCTGTGTTGAGTGTTGTCCAATCCTGAGCGCAGGCAGCGAGCAGGGGGCGGGCTTCTGCGCTCGGGATGGGATTTATTTCTCCTGGGTTCTTGGTTTCATGATTCCTGCAGTTGGACTCCAGACTTCGCTCCATGCCCAGGATCCAGGTGGCCCTGCCATGCAGGGGCGGAAGCTCTCCAGGGCAAGTTTGGCTGCTGGGCACCAGGAAATGGTGAGTGTGTAGTGACACCTAGTGCCTGGACAGGGAGGCTTGAGAGGGAGGCCGGGCAGGGAGGCCGTCTGGCGGGATTGGCTGTGGGGGGAACCCGAGCTGGCCAACCCTGACCCCAACTCCGGGCGCTCTCTGCGTCCACAGGCCTTAGCCCCTCGGGGAGAGCGCCCCTCAGTCCCCCTGGCAAGCCGGGTGGAGAGTGTGACAGTGGTGGAGACCGCTCGCAGCCTCCCCATCCCCTGGGGCAGCCTCAGCCCCTGCCTGACTCCTGTCTGGCAGGTGAGCTCCGCTGCCGGGCATCTTCCCGGGCTGTGGTGATTGACAGGTGGGACCACTAGAAATTCAATCTCCAAGTCGGGCGATGGCGCACACCTGTCATCCCAGTGGCTGGGGCTGGGGCCTGATGCAGGAGGATTTCGAGGTCAAGGCCAGCCTGGGCAAGTTGGCGAGGCACTTATAGACTCAGGGAGACCCTGCCTCGAAATAAAATGCAAAATAGAGCTGGGGATGGAGCTCAGTGGTCGAGCGCCTCTGCGTTAAATACCAATAAGTAAGTAAGTAAATAAATAAATAAGAATAATCAAACCTCCAAACATGGTTTTCCTGCAGGAGGGGAGCTGAGGTTTACAGGGACCTCGCTTATTCCTGTGGACTTTATTTTTTTTGTTTGTTTGTTTGTTTTGATAGTTAACAGAAGGGTGCTTTACCACTCAGCTATGAGCCTGGTAGTTTTGGTTTTTATTCTGACCGAGGGTCTAGCTAAGTTGCTGAGATTGGCTTGGTTAGGGTTTGATTGATAATGACTTTTGCATTGCAATTAAGTGTATGATTTTTACATCCTCCTGGGTTCCTGGGTGGACTTTGTTGACATCATGATTCCTTGATGACAATTGTAATAGTACAGCTTCACAATGCACATGTTAGGTAATAAATCCTTTTTTTTCCTCTTATAAATTTTTGCTCTTATAATTCAAAAGTTTCTTGGTTAAGTTTACATATATTTAACTTTGTGGATGAATTTTAGGACTGGATGCTTCCATTAAGAGTAAAGCATGCTGGATTGTTTATTAGTGCGTCATATTTATACATAATACCACATGCATATGGCACCCGTGTAAAACTTACCCATGGTATTTTATACTATTTTTAAGCTGAATATCCCATGACTATTAATGTATTATCCTGGTCCTATGAACTGATTGCAGCAAGTCCCTGCGGTGGGGGCCTATCATGTGTCTTTAACAGCAAAACAGTTTCCACAAATAGTTAAAAAGCAGTTAAACTCCTTGAGTTTGTTAGAATTCTTTTGTTTCCTATCATCATTGATACTATTTCATTTTCTCTCTGATAGGGTTTTAGTTTACATTTCTTGGGTTTCTAAAGATGTTGGATTCTTTTTATTCTTATTATTGAACACATGGGTATCTCCTGTACAAATTGGCAGCTCAAGTTTCCTCCATGAATTTCTTCTGTGGTGGATTTCAGAGTGTTGGGACCCTGAGAATCACCACTCTGTGGGCCCTTTTCATACCTAAGGGGGCTGAGATCTGCAGGGGTCTCAGGTTTTTCTTCCTACTGAGCTTTTGTTTTTTTTTTTTTTTGGTGGCTCGGGGGCATAGTGGATTGAATGCAGAGCTCCTTTCCTACTGAGCTACATCCCTCACACTTTTTATCATTTAGCTTGAGACAGAGGCTGAGTCTTGCCTTGAACTTGTGCCTCAGCTTCCCGAGTGGCTGGGATTACAGGTATGGGCCTCCTGCCTGGGTCCCGCTGAATGTTCTAAATGTAAGGGAAGAAAAATGTCAGATCCAGAACCCTGTCTCCCAGATGAAACCTTTACACATGTATGAATGAATTCCTAAAATTCAAGTCACCTGTCCCGATTTCCAGTGACAATTTTCCTCCCCAATGTAATAAAATAAGAAGCAAAAGTTTTTTTTCTTTTTTTTTTTTTCTGTTTGAGCATTTCACATGAGAGAAAAGTACACTAAAAACCACTTGACATTTGTAAAAATGTGTGTGCGTGTGTGTATTTTCCCTTCCTCTCCCAGGCCAGACACCTTGTCAGAATGTCTTTGGGCTGAGTGTCCCCCCTGTGGGCTGCATGTCCTAGGGGTCTCAAGCCCTCTCTGAGATTTTCCTGGTCCTGTTTTGTCTCTGCCTGACTCAGGGATCCCACACCTGGCACATATGAGGTCTCTTGAGCATCTGGTAAATATCAGCCACCTATTGACCTATGAGCAGGTGCATTTAGGGGAAGTAGTTTCTCAGGGGAGTAGGTGATGTCCCTGTGACTGGGAGGAGTCTCCTTATCCAGAAGACACTTCAGATGTTCCCTCCTCCTGGCTCCTGTGGATCCTGGAGTAGCGATGGGCATGCAGCCATTTATTAACACACTGGTTCATGTTCCTTTGGAAATGCGTCCAGAGTGGTTGATACTCTGTTAGCTTTTAAAGAACTCCATGCTATTTTTTTTAAATTGTCTGCACTAAGCTTATATTCTAGCCTCATGTCATCAGCATGTCTCTTGCTCCATATCCATGTCATTGGAGGACTAGCGCCTTCACCTGTTTGATAGGACCCTTTCCCACAGCTGGGCTCAGGCTGCAGAAACTCTCCTACTTGGCTGGTGACTGAATTCCTGATGCAGTTGGTTAGAACCCAGGCTGCCTGTGCTCACTGCAAGAAGGTGGTGTGAGCCTATTCTAGAAAGAAACATGGAGCTGTGGTTTTCATCATTTTCCTTCACTCTGGGTTGGGGGGGTGGGTGATAGTAGTCCCTGGAAGTGCTTGCACATGAATGTGAAGCCACTTGTTTTTGATCCAGGGAGATTTGCACATGCACAGTTGCCATTGCTCCCAAAGCTTGGTGGGTTAGGATGGAGTCCCTGGAATGGAAAAAAAAATGGGACCTTGAGTGCCTGGACATACTCCTTCCAGAAAGAACTGGTCAGGACTGGAGTTATTACTGAGGTGGGGGGAGAGGGCTCAGGCAGGGCTGCTCGGTGGACTGCATTTGTCCTGTCTACCCTCAGGGACTGGCTAGGGAGGAGCTCGACTGTTAGCAACCCCAGTTTGCAGATCATGCTGGCACATCCCTTGTAGGGATAAACTGGGACCCTTGAACTCACTCCCCTTCTGCCCTGGCCCCATGGATAAAGCTCATGACCCACCACAGCCATAGAAAACCACCCCTTTTCCACTCCTGATACTTGTGTATATCCAGTTCGTTCTTCTATGAGCACCAGACAAATTGTGTTTCCAGCGACAAGTCATTTAGTGTCCAATGTGCTCCATTTGTGACCCCAATAAGTCTTCATCTACTCTGGGTGACACTGGATGCAGGTATTCTGTCCCAATTATGTAGCACATTGCTCAAAGCAGGACTAATGCCCAAGTGCACCCCAACATTGCCTGCCCTTCGGATGGTAGATATTTTCTCAGTGGTCCAATGCATAGGTCTCTCAATCCAGGTAAAACTTTATTTAAGAGGGACTCAAAACAGAAGTAGGTGTTTTTTTGGTGTATCCATGTGTGGAGAGAATCCAGGAGCCTCCTATTCTGGTATAATTTTGAAACATAATCCTACTCAATATGTACTTCTTTGGGATGCTGGAGTATAATCCAGTACCACACACGTCCTGCCCCCAAGCCTTACCAGTGATCTGCGCCTCCAGTTCCCACACCTCCCTTCATGTTGGGTTGTCTTGTTCATTCACATCAAATCCTTTGCTGGAGATGGTTGCATTTAGCTAGGCCTTTTCATTCCACTTCATAATAAAATTGATATTTACGTACATATGGAGTCATCTATGAAATTTCTGCATTGTGATTTATTTTGGTCCTCAAATTATTGCAATATG
The DNA here is from genome assembly GCF_001458135.2 of Marmota marmota marmota. Classification (NCBI taxonomy): domain Eukaryota; kingdom Metazoa; phylum Chordata; class Mammalia; order Rodentia; family Sciuridae; genus Marmota; species Marmota marmota. The sequence continues at coordinate 26,123 of NW_026005707.1, read as the reverse complement.
ATAATTTTATAACGTGCATTAGTGCCTGGTAATGATAGCTCCTGATTTTACTCTTAGAGTTCAGAATTCCTGGCTAATTTCATGTCAATTCAACCTTCCAAAGAATTTTCAAACTGTTTGCTTTGGTCCCGTCTTCAATGAAAAGGAAATCATGGTGAAATTTTTATGGGGTATTGTCATAGATGAACCTGAGGGAAGCCGTCCTCTTTATAATGAGGAGTCCTATCATCTATACCCAGGATGTGTAATTCAGTCTTTTATGTGCTTATCTGTATTTGCATTTTTTCAAATCCTGCAGATGTACTATTTAAGTATGCTTATATATGAAATGTGACATTTATGTAACAGCTATATAAAACTGATATGGCATTGCATAGTATTTGTCAAACTGTATGCAATGTGGCAAACAAAATAAAGCTGATTGCCAGAAATGGTTATTTTCCATAGTTTATTATTTATTCCCAAATGGACATCCTCTTTCACCAGACTCCGGGTCTCTGCTCTGGAGGAGTGTGCTGTGTCCCCATATGAACAAGTGCTGTAGTGTCCACATCTGTTTCTGTGGACCTTCATGATAACCCCACATGTTCTTCAACACTGTCTAAATTTGTGTTCAATGTGACTTTATTGAACAGTCCCTCCTTTCTTAAGACGTTGATTGCTTTGTGATGAAGGGACATTTAGATATCTGCTATTTGAAGGGGCTGTCCACGGCTCTTGCCTGCGTTTCTCTCGCAGTCTCTGTTCTCCTTTCTTAGAAGAGTTTGGTTAAAGGTGAGGCAATTTGTTTCTTTCATCTGTCACTTCTCCTTGTTCTCTGTAATGGAGTCATTTGAAGAATAGAATTTTTTATTTTCATATGTACAATTTATAAATTTAAAAATATGTTTTCTGTAACTTTGAAAAGGACTTTTTTTCGTTCTTTTTTTTTTTCCTTTTGTGAAACTGGGCATTGTAACCAGGGTGTCCTATTACTGAACAATATCCTCAGTCTTTTTAAAAGTTTTATTTAAAAAATATTTTTTTTCTTAATTTTTAAAATTACTACAATTTATTTTTAAATTTAGGCAGGGTTTCACTCAGTTGCTAGGGTAAGCTTCACAATTGTGATCCCCCTGCCTCAGCCTCCAGACCACTGGATACATCAGGTACATAGCACCAAATGCATCCTATCTCAGTTAGTTTCTTTCTTTCTTTCTTTCTTTCTTTCTTTCTTTCTTTCTTTCTTTTTCTAGATGTTTTTTTTATATCATGATTTTTTATGGTTTTTACTATTTTTTTAAATACACGACAACAGTGGAGTGCATTATAATCCTTAATTCACATAGAGCACAATTTTTCATATTTCTGTATATAAAGTATGTTCACATCAATTTAGGCCATTATACATGTACTTTTTTGCATTACAACTCTTATTACACATATATATCACAATTTTTCATCTCTCTTTGTATATAAGTGCCGCAGTCTGGCTGGGCACAAAATCACGAGCCACCACACAGCTTGTAGATTCAAACAGCAACTCTTTATTCCCGAACTCACACCAGCCGTCTACAATCACGTTCTGGGGAAATCCACGTTCTCTGCCCAAATCCACGTTCTCTCCCAAATTCACCTTCACTGGGCTTCTGTCTCCCAAAATATACTGTCTGAATCCCGTGAGAACTCAAGGGGAACTCAGGCAGCAGGATATGCCCTATTCCCAGCAGGAATAATCTTAAACCTTAAACCTGGAACCTAAACTGGGAACGCCCTAAACTGGGAACGCCCTAAACCCCATTATGTTAAACTGGGAACACCCTAATCCGCCCTGGTCCTTGAGCAAGGTCAACTACATTCAATGTCACTGCAAAATGTCAGCAACATGGGGTACGCTGGCAAGGAAATTGTCATACCTACTTGGCTAATGGCTCCCAGCATATAAGGTATTGTTGACACCCAATTCAAGTCTTCATACATGAACTTTGTATAAAGATGTCCATCACATTCCATCATCCATGCTAATACCCTGTGTCCTCCCTTTCCCTTCTACCCCTCTGCCCTATTTAGAATTAATTTATTCCTCCCATGCTCCCCCTCCCTAACCCACTATGAGTCAGACTCCTTATATCAGAGAAAACATTCGGCATTTTTTTGGGGGGGATTGGCTGACTTCACTTAGCATTATCTTCTCCAACTCCATCCATTTACATGTAAGTGCCATGATTTTGTTCTTTTTTAATGATGAGTAATATTCCATTGTGTATACATGCCACATTTTTTTATCCAGTCATCCACTGATGGGCATCTAGGTTGACTCCATAGTTTAGCTATTGTGAATTGTGCTGCTATAAACATTGACCTGGCTGTGTCCCTGTAGTGTGCTGTTTTTAAGTTTTTTGGTACAGTCCGAGAAGTGAAATATATGGGTCAAATTGTGGTTCCATTCGCAGATTTCCAAGGAATCTCCATACTGATTTCCAAATTGGCTGCACCAATTTGCAGTCCCACCAGCAGTGTATGAGTGTACCTTTTCCCCACATCCTCACCAACACTTATTGTTGTTTATCTTCATAATAGCTGCCCTTCTGACTGGAGTGAGATGGTATCTTAGAGTGGCTTTAATTTCCATTTCTCTGACTGCTAGAGATGATGAGCATTTTTTCATATAATTGTTGATTGATTGTATATCCTCTTCTGAGAAGTGTCTTTTCAGGTCCTTGGCCCATTTATTGATTGGATTATTTATTATTATTATTATTTTGGTGTTAAGACGTTTGAGTTCTTTATATACCCTAGAGATTCGTGCTCTATCTGATGTATGAGGGATAAAAATTGCTCCCAGAAAGTAGGCTCTCTATTCTATTGTTTGTTTTTTTTTTTATAAAAATCTTTAGTTTCAATCCATCCCATGTGTTGATTCTTGGTTTTAATTCCTGTGCTATAGGAGTGTTATTAAGGAAAATGTAGCCTAATTCCACATGATGGAGATTAGGGCCTACTTTTTCTTCTATTTGGAGAGTCTCTGGTTTAATTCCTAGATCCTTGATCCATTGTGAGTTAACTTGATCCATTGTGAGTTTATGCATGGTGAGAGAGAGGGATTCAATTTTCTTTTTCTGCATATGGATTTCCAGTTTTCCCAGCACCATTTGTTGAAGATGCTATCTTTTTCCAGTGCATATTTTTAGCACCTTTGTCTAATATAAGATAATTGTGGTTTTATGGGTTGGTCTCTGTGTCCTCTATTCTGTACTATTGGTCTACCAGCCTGTTTTGATGCCAGTACCATGCTGTTTTTGTTACTATGGCTCTGTAATATAGTTTAAGATCTGGTATAGTGATGCCACATGCTTCCCTTTTCCTGCTAAGGATTGCTTTTGCTATTCTGGGTCTCTTATTTTTCCAGATAAATTTCATGACTGCTTTTTCTATTTCTATTAGGAATGCCATTGGGATTTTGATCAGAATTGCATTAAATCTGTAGAGTGCTTTTGGTAGTAGGGCCATTTTGATAATATTAGTTCTGCCTATTCCAGATCAAGTTAAATCTTTCCATCTTCTAAGGTCTTTGATTTCTCTTTAGTGTCTCGTAGTTTTCTTTGTATAGATCTTTCACCTTTTGTTGATTCCCAAGTTTCTTTTTATTTTTTGAGGATATTGTGAATGGGGTAGTTTTTCTCATTTCTCTCTCAGAGGATTTGTCACTGATATACAGAAATGCCTTTGATTTGTGGGTGTTGATTTTATATCCTGCTACTTTGCTGAATTCTAGTTCTAGAAGTTTTCTAGTGGAGTTTTTTGAGTATTCTAGGTACAGAATCATATTATCAGCAAATAGTGCTAGTTTAAGTTCTTCTTTTCCTATACATATTCTTTTAATTTTTTCATCTAATTGCTCTGGCCAGTGTTTCAAGAACTATACTGAATAGAAAGGGTGAGAGAGGGCATCCCTGTCTTGTTTCCAATGTTAGAGGGAAGGCCTTCAGTTTTTCTCCATTTAGAATGATGTTGGCCTGAGACTTAGCATAGATAGCCTTTAAAATGTTGAGGTAAGTTCTTGTTATCCCTAGTTTTCGTAGTGTTTTGAACATGAAGGGTTGCTGTATTTCGTCAAATGCTTTTTTGTGCATTTGTTGAGATGATCATAAGGTTCTTATCTTTAAATCTACTAATGCGATGAATTACATTTATTGATTTCTGTATGTTGAACCAAACTTGCATCCCTGGGATGAATCCCACTTCATCATGATGAACCATCTTTTCGATGTGTTTTTGTATTTCATTTGCCAGAATTTTATTCAGAATTTTTGCTTCTGCTTTTCAGAGGTATTGGTCTGATGTACACTTTATTTTCTGTGTTTGCCTGATTTTAGAATCAAAGAGATTTGGCCTTATAGAGTGAGTTTGGAAGTGCTCCCTTTGTTATATTTCATGGAATAATTTGAGGAGTATTGGTGTTAGTTCTTTTTTGAAGGTCTTGTATCCATTGAGTCCTGGGCTTTATTTATTTATTTATTTATTTTTTGGTTGGTAGGCTTTTGATGGTGTCTTCTATTTCATTGCTTAAAAATGATCCGTTTACCTTACTCAGTTTGGGTAAGTCACATGATTCTATACACTTGTTGATGACTTCAATATTTTCTGTTTTATTGCAGTGCAAATTTTCAAAATAATTTCTAATTATCTTCTGTATTTCTCAAGTGTTCATGGTGATATTTCCTTTTTCATCATGTATTTTAGTAATTGGAGTATTTCTCTCCTTCTCTACAGTAGCATGGATAAGGTTTTATCAAATGTATTTGTTTTTTCAAAGAGCCAACTTTTCATTTTGAAAATTAAAAAAAATAAAAATATATGGCAGCGGAATATATTACAATTCTTATTACACATACACAGCACAATTTTTCATATCTCTGTATATAAAGTAGGTTGAAATCAATTCGTGTGTTCATATGTGTACTTTGGATAATGATGTCTATTGTATTCCACCATCCTTGCTAATCCCTTTCCCCTCCCTATTCCTCCCACCACTCTGCCCTAAATAGAATTCATCTATTCCTCCTATGCTCCCCCTCCCTACCCCACTATGAGTCAGCCTCCTTATATCAGAGAAAACATTCAGCATTTGTTATTTTGGGTTTCGCTAATTTCACTTAGCATTATCTTCTTCAAAGCCATCCATTTACCTGAAAATGCCATGATTTTATTTTCTTTTATTGCTGAGTAATATTTCATTGTGTACAAATTCCACGTTTTCTTTATCCATTCATCCACTGAAGGGCATCTATGTTGGCTCCACAATTTAACTCTTGTGAATTGTGCTGCTAAAAACGTTGTGACTGTGTCCCTGCAGTATGCTGTTTTTAAGTCCTTTGGGTATAGACCGGGGAGTAGGATAGCTGGGTCAAATGGTGGTTCCATTCCCAATCACTTTGTCAATTTTTATTTGCTTGTTTTGTTCCAATTTCATTGATTTCATCTCTGATTTTAATTATTTTCTGTCCTTTACTGCTTTTGGTGTTGATTAATTGTTTTTCCTAGGGCTTTGAGATGTAATTTTAGGTCATTTATTTGACTTTTTTCTTTTTTTAAGGAATGAACTCCAAGCAATGAACTTTCCTCTTAGTAATGCCTTCATAGTGTCCCAGAGATTTTGATATGTTGTATCTGTGTCCTCATTCACCTCTAAGAATTATTAAATCTCCTCTTTGATGTTTTCTGCAACCCATTTTTCATTCACTAGCATATTATTTAGTCTCCAGGTATAGGAGTAGCTTCTATTTTTATCATTGATTTCTAATTTTGTTCCATTATGATCTGATAGAATGCAGGGTAGTATCTTTACTTTTCTATATGGCTTAGAGTTCATTTTTGGCATGACATATGGTCTATTTTAGAGACGGATCCATTTGCTGCTGAGAAGAAAAGTGTCTTCGCCTGTAGAAGGATGAAATAGTCTATGTATGTCAGTTAAATCTGAGTGATTGATTGTATTATTGAGTTCTAGAGTTTCTGTCTGGATATTGTTTGGAAGATCAATCCAGTCATAAAAGAGGTGTGTTAAAGTCACCCAGAATTATTGTCTTGTGGTCTACTTGGCCCTTAAACTTGAAAAGAGTCTGTTTGAACATAGATGCTCCATTGTTTTGGGGGTGTGTATATTTATAATTGTTCTGTCTTGTTGGTGTATGGTTCCTTTAAGCAGTATGTAGTGTCCTTCTTTATCCCTTTTGATTAAATTTCACTTGAAGTCCACATTATTTGATATAAGAATGGAAACCCCTGCTTGCCTCCACATTCCATGTGAGTGGTATGTTTTTTAATATTTATTTTTTGTATATGGACACAATACCTTTATTATTTAGTTTTATGTGGTGCTGAGGATCGAATAGAGGGCCTCACATGTGCTAGGTGAGAGCTCTACCACTGAGCCCCAACCCCAGCGTGAGTGATATATATTTTTTGCAACCTGTCACCTTCAGTCTGTGGGTGTCTTTTCCTATGAGATGAGTCTCTTGGAGGCAGCATATTGTTGGTTTTTTTTTTATCCAATCTGCCTGTCTTTTGATTGCTGAGTTGGAACTAAACTTTCAGGTTTATTATTGAGACAAGATTTGTATTCCCAGTTATTTTTGTTTATTTTTGGTATTTAACTAAGTCAGTTTCTCTTTGATAGGTTTTTCCTTTAGAGTGATACTACCCTTTTCTGATTTTTTATTGTTGTTCATTTCCTCCTCATCGAATATTTTGCCAAGGATGTTCTGTAGTGCAGGTTTCTCATTGTAAATTCTTTTAATTTTGTGTATGATGGAAGGTTTTTATTTTGTCATAAAATAACATCTGAATCGAAATCTAATTGCTAATCAAAATTTAATTTTGCTGGGTGTGATTCTTGGTTGGCATCCATTTCTTTCAGAGCTTGGTTTATATTTTTGCAGGTCTTGTAGATTTCAGGGTCTCAGTTCAGAAATCAGAGATCCTGATTGGTTTTCCCCATATGTAATTTGATTCCTTTGTCTTGTGGCTTTTGAAATGCTCTGCTTCTCCTGTATGCTAGGTGTTTTCATTATGATGTGCGTTGGTATATACCTGTAGTGATCTTGTTCATTTGGGGTTCTCTACGATCCTTGTATTTGATTTCCCAATTCACTCTACATGTTTGGAAATTTTTCTGGTATTATTTCATTGAATAGATTGTCCATTTCTGTAGTTTAGACCTCTATGCCTTCATCTACCCCAATAGTTGTTAAATTTGGTCTTTTCATATTATCTCACAATTCTTGAATTTTCTGCTCATGGTTTCTTACCATCTTCACTGGGGTCAACTTTATTTTTTCAAGATTATATATTTTGCCTTCAATGTCAGAGATTCTGACTTCCAAGTGATCTATTCTGTTGGAGATGCTTCCTATTGAGTTCTTAATTTGGTTTACTGTTTCCTTCATTTCAAGGATCTCTGTTTTTTTTTCAAAATCTCTATTTCCTTATTGAAGGAATCTTTTGCTTTCTGTATTTGCTTATGTAGCTCTTTATCAAAATGATCCTTTGCTGACTGTATTTGCTCTCATATCATTCTTTAATTCACAGAAAATTATGTACCTTCTCCCATTTATCCTGCTATTCTGACCATGGATTCTAATAACGTGGCATCTTTGTTTGGGGCACATTCTTTCTTGGTTTCTCATGTTGTTCATGCATCCTCCCTTCCAGCTCTGTGTTTTTAAGATATATAGCCATGTAGGCTTATAGTGTCCCCAATGGGTTTCAATACCTTTCTTTTTTAAAAAAAATATTTATTTTTTTAAATACATGACAACAGTAGAATGCATTACAATTCTTATTACACACATAGAACACAATTTTTTGTATCTCTCTATGGAAAGTATATTCATGCTAATTTATGCCATTATATATGTACTCATTTCTTTCTGTAATACAACTCTTAATACACATATATATGAAAATTTTTCATATCTCTGGTTGTATATAAGGTATGTTGGCACCAATTTGTGTCTTCATACATGTACTTTGGATAATGGTGTCATCACATTCCACAATCACTGCTAATCCCCTGCCTCCTCCCCTCCAACCCTTCGGCCCTATGTAGAATTCATCTATTCCTCCCATGCTCCCCTCCCTACCCCACTATAGTCAGCCTCCTTATATCAGAGAAACCATTCAACATTTATTTTGGGGGATTGCCTAACTTCACTTCTCCAATACCATCCATTTACGTGCAATTGCCATGATTTTATTAGTGCTGAGTTAAATTGCATTGTGTATATATGCCCCATATTTTTATCCATTCATCCACTGAAGGGCATCTGGGTTGGCTAGACAGTTTGCTATTCTGCGTTGTGCTGCTATAAACATTGACATGGCTGTGACTCTGTAGTATGCTGTTTTCAAGTCCTTTGAGAATAATCCGAGAAGAGGAATAGCTGGGTCAAATGGTGTTTTCATTCCCAGATTTCGAAGGAATCTCTATACAGTTTTCCATGTTGTTTGCACCAATTTGCAGTCCCACAAGCAGTGTATGAGTGTGCCCTTTTCCCCACATCCTTGCCAATACTTGTTGTTTGTCTTTATGATAGCTGCCATTCTGACTGGAGTGAGATGATATCTTAGAGTGGTTTTGATTTTAATTTCTCTAATTGCAAGAGATGATGAAAATTTTTTAAAATATTTGTTGATTGATTCTACATCCTTTTCTGAGAAGTGTCTGTTCAGGTCCTTGGTCAATTTGTTGATTGGATTATTGGGTTTTTTGGTGCTTAGCATTTTGAGTTATTTATATACTAGATAGTAGTTCTCTATCTGATGTGTGAGGGGTAAAAATATACTCCCAGGATGTAGGCTCTCTGTTCACCTCAGATTTTTTTTTTCTGAGAAGAAACTTTTTAGTTTGAATCCATCCCATTTGTTGATTCTTGGTTTTAATTCTTGTGCTATAGGCATCTTATTAAGGAAGTTGGGGTGGCCTAGCCCCATGTGATGAAGATTATGGCCTACTTTTTATTCTATTAGATGCAGTGTCTCTGGTTTAAATCCTAGGTCCTTGATGCACTTTGAGTTGAGTTTTGTGCATGGTGAGAGATAGGGTTTTAATTTCATTTTTTTTTTTGAAAATGGATTTCCAGTTTTCGCAGCACTGTTTGTTGTAGAGGCTATCTTTTCTCCGATGTGTGTTCTTGGCAACTTTGTCTAATGTAAGATAATTGTAATTTTGTGAGTTAGTCTATGTGTCCTCTATTCTGTACCATTGGTCTACTGGCCTGTTTTAGTGCCAATACCATGCTGTTTTTGTTACTATTGCTCTGTAGTATAGTTTAAGGTCTGGTATAGTGATACCACCTGCTTTGCTCTTCCTGCTTATAATTGCTTTAGCTCTCTGGGATTCTAATTTTTGCAGATGAATTTCATGATTGCTTTTTCTATTTCTATGAGAAATGTCATTGGGATTTTGATGAGAATTGCATTAAATCAGTATAGTGCTTTTGGTTGTATGGTCGTTTTGATATTATTAATTCTGCCTATGCAAGAGTAAGGTAGATCTTTCCATCTTCTAAGGTCTTCTTTGATTTCTTTCTTTAGGGTTCTGTAGGTTTCATTGTATAGATCTTTCACCTTTTTCGTTAAGTTGATTCCCAAGTATCTTATGTTTTCTTTTTTTGAAGTTACTGTACATGGGGTAGTTTTTCTTATTTCCTTCTTGAGGCTTTGTCACTGATATACAGAAATGCCTTTTTTTAATGTGTGTTAATTTTATATCCTGCTGCTTTGCTGAATTCATTTTATAGTTCTAGAAATTTTCTGGTGGTGCTTTTGGGGTCTTCTAGGTATAGAATCGTATTGTCAGCAAATAGTTCTAATTTAAGTTCTTTTCCTGTAGTTATTCCTTTAATTTCTTTCATCTATATAATTGCTCTTGCCACTGTTTCAAGAAATATGTTGATTAGAAATGGTGAGAGAGAGCACCCCTGTCTTGTTCCAGTTTTTAGAGGGAATGCCTTTAGCTTTTCTCCCGTTAGAAAGATGTTGGCCTTAGGCTTAATGTAGAGAGCCAGTATGATGTTGAGGTATGTTCCTGTTATCTCAAGTTTTTCTAATTTTTTGAACATGAAACGGTGCTGTATTTTGTCAAATGATTTTTCTGTGTCTCTTGAGATGATCATATGATTCTTATTTTTAAGTCTATTGATGTGATGAATTACCTTTATTGATTTCTATATGTTGAACCAATGCTGTATCCCTGGACAAACCCCACTTGATCTTGGTGCACGACCTTTTTAATATGTTTTTGTATTTAATTTTCCAGAATTTTATTCAGAATTTTTGCATCTATGTTCATTAGAGATATTGACCTGAAGTTTTCTTTCTTTCATTTGTCTCTGCCTGGTTTTGGGATCAGGGTGATATTGGCCTCATAGAATGAGTTTGGAAGTGCTGCTTCTTTCTGTATTTTCTGAAATAAATTGAAGAATATTGGTATTTTTGAATTTCTTCTTTAAAGGTCTTGTTTAACTCGGCAGTGTATCCATCTGGGCCTGGGCTTTTCTTGGTTGGTAAGCTTCTGATGGCATCTTCTATTTCATCACTTAATATTGGTCTGTTTAAATTTTGTATGTCTTCCTGATTCAATCTGGGCATATATATGACTTAAGAAAATTTTTGATGCCTTCAATGTCTTCTATTTTATCGGGGTATATATTTTCAAGATAATTTCTAAATATCCTCCCTATTTCTGTAGTTTCTGTTGAGATATTGCCTTCTTCATCATGTAAGCTGGTAATTTTACTTTTTGCTCTCCTTCTCTTCATTAGCATAGCTAGGGTTCTGTCAGTGAACCAACTTATTGTCAAGGTTTAATTGTTTCCTTTTAATTCAATTTCAGTTCTAATTTTAATTATTTCTTGCCTTCTACTGCTTTTGCCATTGATTTTTTCTTCTAGGGCTTTGAGATGAAGTATGAGTTCAATTATTGACTTTTTCTTCTTTTAAGGAATGAACTCCATGCAATGAATTTTCCTCTTAGTACTGTTTTCATAGTGTCCAAGAGATTTTGATATGTTGCGTCTATGTTCTTGTTTACCTCTAAGAATTTTTTAATATCCTCCTTGAAGTCTTCTGTAACCCATTGTTCATTCTGTTGTACCAAATTGATTAACTTGTAGAACTGCTTATAGAAGTTGAAATATTTCAAGTTTGTCTTTTCACAAGGTGGAAGTGTCACTTTACTTGCCTCCAAACGTTAATATTTTATGAATATTTTACACATTTGGAATGTGTCATGGATGATACTTGAAACTAATTGTATTGGGGAGCTCAATCTATCTCATGGATACAAAGCAGAGAGAATAGGAACCAGACTGTTTTCAAAAGCTTTTTTTACCAGTCTTTTTGTCTCCCTTGTGCACAATCACCTTATGAGAATATCTTTGACAAGTCTGATTTGCATCTGGAATTTCCACCAAATTTCACATTCACTGATGGCAGAAAAGTTAGGAGTTGTGCTTTTATTCAGTGCTTGGATTATGGTATATATCCTTCACTTCACTCTGATATGGAATATATATATTGTTTTTGGGCTTATGTATTTTCCTCTGAATTAGATAATGGAAAGTATCTTATTACATAATTAAAGTCACTCTCCTACATGACAGTCAGTTCTACTAACTCTTAATTCAAATTAAAAACTGAGTAATGGTTTGGTCCATGTTCTATTGATCTAACAATTTTTATTTCAGGAGCCATTGACATTTGGGGATGTGGCTATTGATTTCTCTGAGGAAGAATGGGAATGCCTGGATCCTGCTCAGCAGAATTTATATAGAGAAGTGATGTTGGAGAACTACAGCAACCTAGTCTTTGTGGGTGAGCATGACTTTCCTTCAAAATTCCTAATTATCATTATTTAGTTTTCTTCCCTTGAAGTATATCTTTTGGGAACTTCTCTACAAGAATGTGTTGCAGATTTATGCTTTCAATAAAAAAGATGGGGTAGTTCTTCGTGCTGCCAAGAAAATGTTAATGATGTTCATTTTCATCCTTAATGTTTTCCTTTGGTGGCATGAAATATATCTTTCACTTGACATATGGTTAACTTAGAGGAATGCAGTGATGTCAAATCCTGTGGCCCACATATAGCAGAGGACATTGTTGAGGTAGAGGAGGAAGCCTAAATTCAAAAAGGTTCATTGAGACATTATCCAGCAGAAAATATTTTTGAGAAGCTTTGAATTCTTTCTCTTCTTATCACAGAAAAACCTGTCCTGTGTTTTGTGCTTTAAAATTATGTAGTATCCTGCTTTTCCTCCAGTAATGTCTCCATACATTCAAATTAACAAAAAAACACTCCCCTTGCCTTGTGAGTATCAATATTATCTGACAGCTCTTCCATAATTCTAAAAATATTTTTAGTTGTTAATGAATTTCCTATTTATCCATATATGGTGTTGAGAATTTAACCCAGGGCCTCACACATGCTAGGCAAGCTCTCTAACACTACTCTACAACTCCAGCCTTTCTTCCATTATTTGCAGGAAAGTTTTGCACATTTCTGGAGACTTCTAGGTCCACCCATTGTAATACATTACTATCATAAGTCAGTTTCTCTAATCTTATTTGTATATATTTTTCACTAAAATTTCCTTATAAGTGTTCTTTCTGATATGTGTAATGGATTTTCTGTGAAATTATCTGCCATGGAATGAATGTCAAGTTGGACAAAGACTGCTGTTTTGAGAGATGGTGTAAGTTTTATTTGAGTTAGAGGATTTGTAAAATAATACATCTGTGGATATTTACAATTTGGTTGTTTTTTTTTTCTTTTTTTATTGTGTACAGTAGGTTCCATGTTATAGACTGGGTTTCCTCATATCAGTTAATTGCTTCACAAACTAAGATATGTATGATTCTTGTTTGTATTGCCAATAATATTATATGTGCTTTTGCTTGTATAAATATTAAACCTCTTTTGTCCATGGCTTTTGTATTTTATCTTGAATGGAATTTCATTCTGCCCATGTACATAGAAATTATGTTTTCTATGTGTAAGTGTAATGGGGATTGATGGCAGGGATATTCTCATGCTGAACTACACCCCAAGCTCCTTTTCACTCATATTTGGAGAGAGGTTCTCACCAAGTTATTGAGGATGTCTTGAATTTGCAATTCACCTGCCTCAGACTTCCTAGTAGCTGAGATTACATGCATGCTCATCATTTGTATATTGATGAGCTTGTTCTTATTTATAGGATAAAAACCACATTATTTTAAATGTAGTTTTGAGAAATGTTGCAATTCTCTTTATCTTTTAATTTTCATTGTAATCAAAACCACAAAGTAAAACTTACTCTCTCCAAAATATTAAATATACAGTTCAGTAACAGTAATTCAAATTGTTATGTGATATATCTCTACAAAGTTTACATCAAAAAAAAAACAAAAACAAAAACAAAAAACAAAAAACAATGCCTAGGGAGCAAGGGCTCATTTCTGTCTCCTCATCACAAAACTATTCTCTTTTGTTCAGAAAGCTTCTTTTTTAGTTTAGAGATGTCATGTTCATAGAATTCTGCAGTATTCTTTCTGTGACATTTCAGTTAACCTAGTGTACATGCATTTTGTAAACTATAAATAGAATTAATTCTTTGACTTCAAAGTTCTATAGTTTCTTTATTCCAAAATGGCTCATCATTCTTTTCAAGGGATATTTGGTTTGCATCCCCCATGATGGCTCTGTTGAATAACAATGTAAGAACACTGGTGTGCAATGTTTTTAATTTGCTATTGATGTGAGGGCTTATTGCCTCACTCACTAAGAAATCCGTCTACCTGACTCCATGTTTGCATTTACAATTGAATGCTGTAACTTTTAGTGTATTTTTTTAGCAGGGAATAGTCTTATTTGTATTTTGGGTGATATTCATACAATTTAAAGGATAGATTTCTCTGCAAAAAAACTTTTTTTAACAATGGGAGGTTGATGAATATTACATGGAGCCTCTAGTTAACTTTAAGTAGTATAAACATCTTTAAATTCAATTTTGAACAACAGCATGCAAAAGAGTGTTCAATCAATTGCCACATATTTAGGGATTTTTGAAAATCCCTACCACTTTTGACTTCAAATATTTATTCCATGTTGGTTACAAAATAACAATCACTTAAATATTTATTAACCTTTGTTTTAATATATAAAATTGATCTAACCAGCATAATATCCCACTTGTGATTAAGAAGAGTGATTCTATAAGTCTATAGTAGTTTCAAAATATTTTCAAAGTCTTATGCTTTGTGATTACCATTTTGCTTCACTGTATTTCCCTTTTCAGTGTGTGGGGATTTATGTCTCTTAGTATGACAGTGATTCTTTGTTTTCATTCAACCCTCTCAATATTTTCTTTGTGTGTTTGGGAAGTATGAAGTATGTAGCAAATGTATTTACTCTTAATTCAGAACCTAGGGAAAGGGTCCTTTTCTCTCTTTTGCCTCTTTTCAAAGTTTTTTTTGTTTGTTTTAATTTAAAATTTCTTCCATGTCCTATAACTGTCTTAAACTATGTTTTGTGTACTATAATTTAGACAGCCCAGGTTTTTTTCGATCACTTTTGTATGTGTCATTCTTCTATCCTTTTGCTTTCAGTATGTGTGTGTTCTTAGATTTAGAGTATCCTGTAGACTACCTACAGTTGCAATATTTAGAGTTAATTCAGATATCCAAGTTTGTTTTGATCAGAAATTTGTAATCTTGCATTTGCCAACAAAAAATCTAAAAATTAAAAATCTCCTACTCATACTTTGTATGAGTATCAACTTGACTTCACTTTATTAAAAAACTGAATATATTTATGTGTCCTTTTTAAATTATATTATTGTTACAGGTATATATGCCTATTAACAGTATTGTTGTTGTGCTTTTTTCTTTCAAATTTTATTGCAAAATTACATGTTTGGAGACCCGTCATTACAATAAAATATAATTTTTTTTGCCAAGAAATGTTTAAAATTTCATATGACTTATGATGCTGTGCACTTACATTTTATTATGAAGGATTACCTTTAGTACTTTTTGGAGAACAGATCCAGTGTTGATGAATAGTGTGTGTATTTTTATATCTTTAAAGTCTTCATTTTCCTTCTCTTTTGAAAGGTAGTAGCTGTGAATACAATGTCTTGGTTGATAACTTTATTCTTTCATCCTTGAATATAGATAGACTCAAATTCCTTCCTGTGTTGTGAAGATTCGGCTAAGGATTTCACAATTATATAGTTACACATTTCTAGGTGACCCATCTTTTTCTCTTGGATGCTCTCAGTATTCTGAGTTTTAAAACTTGGACTAAAACCTACTTTGAGTCTTTACCACTTGGAGAAAACTGAGCTGCTTTGATGTTTCATTTTTCCTATTTTCTGAGATGTGTTTATTAGTACTGGAAAGAGAACTTAAGGGCGATTTAGCACTTTGCATTTTTTACTTTGTCTGGCCTTCAAATTTTGATCCTCTAGCTCAACCTCCTATGTTGCTATGTACAACCACCCCTGACTTTTTCAGACATTTTCTAAAGAAAGTCTTTAAACATACATTTTCTGCTTATTACTATTAACAATTCTTGACTAATTTTTATTCTGTTTTTTGTGTGTTGGTTTAGTTCAGTAAACTTCTTTTAAATGATAATTGACTATTCCCTTTGAATAATTCATAACTTTGCTTACAGTTGATTTAGCCATTTTTTTTTCTGTTGGTAAGCAGGAACCCCTTTTTGAACAGTCCCCAAATATTCACGTTTCATATTTTTATTTTTAATGAAACAGAAGAAAGTTGGTAGATTTTGAAAATATATTCTGAAGGAGGAAAATCTTTGTGTAACACAATGTATTTTTCTCTACTATATTACTCTCCATAGTAGTGTACTCATCTTGGATACTGTGAACACAAAGATGATTAGGAAAATTTTCAAAGTAATTTTCTGTGTGTTTTTTTATTTGATTTATATATTTCTTCAGTAATGATGGACTTCAATTTAATAATCCACTCCCCTGCTGATGTTATTTTTTGCTGTAATTTCTTAGGTTTGCAAAATATACTCAGCCCAGTACAGTAAGTAAACATGTTTGTCATTTTTATTTATTACAGCCATGACTTCTCATCATTTTTGAGAAATTTTACCAGAGCAGGATATAAAAGAGAGAGAGAGGGAAGATATGGAAAGTGTGACTTTGATTATTTACAATCAAGGAAACAATGGGAAAATATCAGTGAGAGTAAAGTTCAAAAATTGTATTATAATAGACAAAATCAATCGGTAGTCCATATTTATGATAAAAATTTTATGGTCAAAAGACACCAGAGACAATTAATATCTGAAACAAAAATTCAGTGTATTCCAATTATTTTGAGGAGTTTTATGTGTCTTTAAGAATAAATCTTCAGCCATTTTTGAACTGAAAGGCAATGTGGAAAATTTGAAATCTAGTCCATGCATCAGTTTTTAACTTGGCCAATTATAAAAGTAGCACTGAGTTAAAATTCCAGTCAAACATTTGCACAGAAAAGATATTTCTAAAAGTGATCCTTTGGGGAGTTTCTTTATAAAACGTTCATTTTTCTGAAACAAAAGATTAATTTCTCCTTGTGCCCAAATGGACAATATTAAGAATTGTAGAAAAGTTTCTACTACCCCACTATTGCTCAATGACAATTCTGATACAGATTTCTGGAAAGTGCACTATATAGATAATGCTATAAGTAACACAATAAGCCATGTGTCTACCCTGAGTAATGACCATGATATTTACATTGGTGATAAAAATTATGAATATAGAGAAATCCTAGTCCTTTTCTAAAGGAAATTTACCAAGTTGAAAAATGTAGGAAAGTCTTGCTTCAGTGATCAAAAACTAGTATTCATTAAAATATTCATAGCCAAGACAAAACCAGCAAGTGTAAGATATGTGAAATGGCTCTTAACCACAGTGCAGAGCTTACTTAATACAAGAAAATTTATAGAGAAAGAGAGCCCTATAAGTATAGAAGATATTGAGCAAGCAAATGCTTTGATATATTTTTTAAACACAGCAGATAGTGTGACAGTGATAAATACTACAAATTTAAAGAATGTGGAAAAACTTTTAGTGAAAAGTTACAACTTGTTAAGTATCAGAGGATTTATACTGAAGGAAAGACCTGTAAATGTAAAAAGTGTGGGAAAGCCTTAAAACATTTTTCAACTCTTACTCAACACCAAAAATTTATTCTGCAGAGAAGACCGACCAATGTGAAGAATGCAAAACACTCAAGAACTTTACTCAACATCACAGTGTACATACAAGAGATATGCCATGCAAATACAAAGAATGTGACAAAACTTCTAATAAAAACTCAAATCTTAGTTTTCACCAGTGGACACACACTGGAGTGATGCCCTACATATGTAAACAATTTTGCAAAGGTTTCAGTCAAAAACCAAGCCTTAAAAATTACCAGCGAATTCATACTGGAGAGAAACCCTTCAAATGTAAAGTATGTGGCAAAAGTTTTAATAGAAATTCACATCTTGATTGCCACAACAGGATTCATACTGGAGAGAAGCCCTACAAATGTAAAGTGTGTGGCAAGAGTTTTAATAGAAACTCAAATCTTGACTGCTACAACAGGATTCATACTGGAGAGAAGCCCTACAGCTGTAAAGAATGTGGCAAACCTTTTAATAGCATCTCACAGTGTAATTGGCACAAAAGTATTATACTGGAGAGAAGCCCTACAAATGTAAAGGGTGTGACAAGAGTTTTAATACAAACTCACATCTCTATTGCCACAACTGGATTCATACTGGAGAGAAGCCCTACAAATGTAAATTGTGTGGCAAGAGTTTCAGTCAAAAATCATCACTTACTCAGCACCAGCGAATCCACACTGGAGAGAAGCCCTACAAATGTAAAGAATGTGGCAAAAGTTTTAATCAAAAAATAGTACTTACTCTGCACCTGAGAATCCACACTGGAGAGAACCCCTACAAATGTAGAGAATGTGGCAAAGATTTTAATCAACAATCATCACTTACTCGACACCAGAGAACCCATCCTAGAGAGAAGTCCTATAAATGTGAAGAATGGCAAAGCTTTTAATATTGAAGATCACATCTTACTAAACATTATAGATTTTATACTGGAGAGAATTTTTACAATGAAAACATTGCATCAGTATCTTTAAGGATGAGTCAACCCTTATTTCACAGTAGTTCAACACTATTTCACACCAGTGATATGATAGCACAGAAATTATAAATGTAAAATAGGTGACAGAGTCTCCAATAGTTGTTCACACCCTACTCAGCACCTCAGAATTCATACGAGTGAGAGGACATGCGGAAACATAAGTTGGTTCTATGGTTTATCTATTGTGAATTCTGCTGCTATAAACATTGGTGTTTCCCTGTAGTATGCTGTTTTTAAGTCCTTTGGGTACAGTCCGAAGAGAGGCTAGCTGGGTCAAATGATGTTTCCATTCTGGTTTTTCAAGGCGTCTCCATACTGCTTTCCATGGTGGATGCACAAATTTGATGTCAATCTCATGAGCAATGTGTGAGTGTTCCTTTTCCCCCACATCCTCACCAACATTTATTGTTGCCTATATTATTAATGATTCCCATTCTGACTGAAGTGAGATAAAATCTTAAAGTAATTTTGATTTACATTTTCTTAATTGCTAGATAGGTGGAATGTTTTTTCATATATTTTTTAATGGATTATATTTCTTCTGTGAAGTTGTCTGTTCACTTACTGAGTCCATTTGTTAATTGATTTTTGTTTTTGTTGTTTGTGTTTTTTTGAGTTCTTTATATACCCTAGACATTAGTGCTTTTTCTGAATTACGTGTGGTAAAGCTTTGTATAAAATCTGTAGGTTCTTTCTTCACATTATTGTTTCTTTTGCTGAGAAGCAGATTTTAGGTTTGAATATATCCCCTTTATTTATTCTTGATTTTTAATTTTTGTGCTGTAGGGGTCTTGTTATGGAAGTCAGATTGTGGACCAATATTCACCTCAGATTTTTAAATGGTATCCCAAGTTCATGAATGTTTCAGTTTTATTGTTTCTCTTACTATCTTGCCTTATAGATCTACATGTTCTAAAGAGTCATGAAATGATCTAGCTTCACATACATGATTTTCTGATGACTATTATCTTTCAATATGTAGCTGCAGATTATTTAAAATATAAATCTACTATTTCAGACTTTAACTAAAGCACATACATGCCTTGTGTGGGAAATATTCCATCAATAGATCAACATCAAATCTATAATATATGTAAATATATATAAAAGTCTGGATTCAAATGCATGCACATCCACCCCAGAGCTTGGCCCATAACACTTATTCTATACTAGTTCTACACTTTAGAACCTCCATGAAAGCTGTTATAAATCCAAAGCCTGAGACTCACTCCCCAGACATTCTTCTTTTTTTGGGGGGGGTACGATGACGAAGATTGAACTCAGGGGCACTCAACCCCTGAGCCACATCCCTATCCCTATTTTATGTAGAGACAGGATCTCACTGAACTGCTTAGTAAATTTTTTTCACTGAGCCTGGCTCTGAACTCATGATCCTCCTTCCTCAGCCTTCCAAGCTGCTGAGATTACAGGCAAATACCACCATGCCCAGCTCCCCAGAGAGCCTTCCTTACCTGGTTGGAAACCACTTGTTCAGTATGATTTGGCCTAATCCTCACAATTAGAGATAAAATTATTTTCCTCTTTATTAAAAATCAGGGCTACAAAGAGATTGGACTCAACAACACCTAGTTACCCAGCAAGTCCACATTATAACAAAGGTGTGGTCTGCAATTCTCCACCTCTCCAAAGAGTTCTTCTTGGATCCACAAAGTTGAGAGTACTGGCCAACCCTCTGCCATGGCTCATTCAGAAGCCTCCAAGCAAGTGAGTGTATATGAGGGACAGTATTCCAGGTGGCACGTTGGTGATTAATGGGCTATGCCAGGGAGTAAGGCAGAGCCTAATTCACCAAAGGCACAAAACTTTCATGTGCCTGGTCCAGGATGGGGGCTGCATGAGAGGATATTTTTCCTCTGCCCTTGATGT
This sequence comes from Marmota marmota marmota, assembly GCF_001458135.2. Lineage (NCBI taxonomy): Eukaryota > Metazoa > Chordata > Mammalia > Rodentia > Sciuridae > Marmota > Marmota marmota. The sequence goes on along the minus strand of NW_026005707.1, from coordinate 6,036 downwards.
GTCTTTCCTAACTGTGCGTATGCTGAAATACTTGTTCAATGACTTGCACTCTTTTCCTGTTTTGTGTTTCCCTCTCATGTGGCTTTGGAGGACTCATGCTTTGGCAATTATTGTGACTTTCTTCATCATTTTTCCAACCTCCCTCATCCCATCCATGGTGAATTTCTGTCTATGGATATTTTTCATTTTATATATATCCATTTAGTCCAAGTTTGCAATTACCTCTAGAAAAAACAAATGTTTCATTAATTATCATGCCTGTACTAACCCTCCACATGTTGATAATGGCAGTGTTCAAGAACTATCTTCTGATTTCTACAACTGGAACATAAGTGGGTGTGCTTGAAATAACTGTCCTTTCTTTTGACTCCAGATAATGGGGATCCCTTTTTAATATAGTGCTTTAATGCTTTTTTGAATATTTATATACAGTACCCAGGAGACTGAGCCTGCTTTTTACATGGTTTTCTCTCAGAGAAGGTGGAGTTGATCATGTAGGTTTCTTTGAGTGGACTCCAGCTTGACTCTGCCTCAGCTCTGACTAGATTCCATCTGCCTGTGATTTCTGCAACATGTGACCTATAGCTCTTCCTCTTCTTTTCTTAATTTTAATATTTCACTTAGAGCTTGAGCCACAGAACTGTCACTTTGGAAAGGATGACATATCAAACCATCACTACCCGCAAGAAGTTGTGCTCCATGTGCAAACTAGGAAAGAGGGGCCCATCACACACTTCAGGGCTTCAGGGAAATTATGGGGGTGCCAGGAGTCCCTCACATCAAAGTAGAGGCATTATAAGTTGTGGAACAGGTTTGGACTAATTTGATTTTAGGACCAGAATTAGAGTAATTTAAGTTTCCTTATCAACATGAGAAAATAATCTCAATCAAGATCCTTTTCCAGATCTTTCCAGAAAACTTTAAGGGTTTGAAGCCCAGATCTCTTGGATTGCTTTTATCCATCAGAGAACACAATAAAATTAAGAGAGATGACATGTCCCACTGGGGAAGCCACAGTTCTGTGTTCTCCAGTGGGAACTTCTTGCCTTTCTACAGACATTAAAATTACAAATCTACAGAGACAGAACTTAAACACATCCTTTCCAGAAAACTTACAAGTGTTTGTGCTCTGCTCAGCTTATTCAGGTGACAAAGTACCTCTGTGTCCTCAGATGCAGAGTTAGTGTGGATTCTCAAAAGGGCATTGGAGGAGGAAATTCAATCTTATAGTGAGCTTTTCCAGTAGCTTCTTTGCTTCTCAAAGAAGCAAACATCTTTAGAAGACAATATCCTCATTGCACCTTACCGAACATGGTCCTCTGGGCTCATTAGGACTGTTGGAGCCCAGAGGACCATGTTCTGTATGGTGTTATGAGGATATTGTCTTCTAAAGAAGTTTGCTTCTTTGAGATCCTGCTAAAATGAGTCAATTAATCTTATAGGGAATGTCAGTTTTACTTCTTCATTTTTCAATTTAATAACTTCATGGGGCATAACTTACATATGGTATGTCATGTAGAGATTTTAAACACTACAATTTGTATACTTATTACCAGGGAATTAATAAAGTTTAATATTTTGATTGATAATCTTTCTTTGGTCATTTTCATAACTCATAGAACAATTATTGTTTGAGTAATTGTGCATTTTGAAATCTTTCGAGGGAAATGACGTTCTATGTTCAAAACCTCATTTTATAGAATGGAATCTCACATGGTTAAGAACTTTCAATTGGTAAATGTCAAACAAGGGACCGTGATCAGAAGGAAGTACATTAAATATTTTAGAAAATCAAACAAGTGTGCTGGTAAGTTCGAATTCATGGTGCCAAATTATAGGCTTGTGAATATAATTCACAAGAATTTGGAAGAATATTATTATGTATTTGTACATTCTGTTTTAATCACTAAAAACCTTTTGCAATATCTAATAATGGAAATGTGTAAATTTAATTTTGCTTAGAGGAACATTCAGGACACTTGAAATCCATCCTGCCCTGGTCACTTTCAGATTTTTTTCCAAAATTCAATTTTTCATGTCATTAGCATGCACAGACAAATGTGACCCTAAGTCACACAGAACAAGATGAAGCAGGAAAGCTGAAAGCATAACTTGACTCTTCCATCGCAATATCAGTCAGGGAAAACAGACCCTCCTGCAGGACAATGTGGGTTTCCCAGTAATGAGAGCTTGGGGTCTGCAGAGAAGTGCATGGGCTCTCTTATCCATGAGGATGGCCACAGAACAGAGTAGAGGAGAGTGTGGCTGGTGGAGTCTCTAATCAAGACCTCCAGAGACCAATCAGGAAGCAGGCCTGATTTTATTGTGCAGTTACCATGTATATGTACTCAGGCAGTGCCTAAGCAAAATATAGACAGCCACCAATGCAATGTCTGCTATCTGTCCTCGCAGTCAACAATCAAAGAGTGGGACTGCAACACATGGCCTCGTGCCCAGAGCTGTGCCAATGGGGTAAGCAGTTTGCCACTCACACGCCTAGCATGGGGAGTGGCCTGCCATGCAGACGCCTTTAACCTATGCCCTGTATGCAGTACTCCATGCACTTGTGCCCACAGAAAAGCACCTCTTGGGTTTCTTCTTTTCTTGACTTTAAAGAACAATTTCTCTTCTAGTGGCTTTTCTCAGGAGAAATTTAAAATGATAGTAATATAAATACTATAGATGTAAGTGTGAACCCTGAGCTGTATTTTAAAACCCTGACAATTTACAAAAGCAACCCATGATTCTCACCTTTACTTCTCAAAAAGAGATGCCATTCATTCAGTCAAGTATTGCCCAGGGTTTGCTCGTCGTGTTACTGGAGGGTGTGTTTTGCAGCAGAGGTGCTGGGTGATGGTGTCACCCTCTCTGAGGTGTCAGTCATTTCTCCCTAGTGCTCTTCATAGATTCCCAGCACACAAAGAGCCACAAGTAAGAGGTTTCTTCCAAGGCTGACATCAGTCCCAAGCCCACTTGCTTGAAGCAAGACCAGTCTCAATTCTCCATCTCCCTTTTGTCTGTTGGAGAATACCAAGAGGATATGGGGAAGGTTGGCAGTAGTGGTGAAGCTGAGCTGTGAGATGAGGACAACCCCAAGCTGTAAGTCTGCACATGTGTTGTTAGGGGTGACAGATCCTACTTCCTCATCCCTTATGAACAGGATGGTGCTCACACTGCATATGTGAGAAGAGATGTTTCTTCCTCTCACTTTCACCATGGAATGTGCCCACCCAGAGGATCCAAATAACCCTAACTTACAGTGGGGTGTCCTTCTCCTATAATTCTCTCTACTTCTGTCATGGCCACCAGCTCATGTCCACTGCCTTAGCAGTCCTCACTAGATGGTTGCAACCCAGATGATGGTGCAAGTATCATACAGCCACCTCTGACTTTAGTGACAGCACCGTATCTAACATGACTCCTTCCTGGATCCAGATACTAAAGGGAGTCTTTACTATCAGCTCTAACAAACAAACTTCTGATTTTTTTTTGAAAATTTCTTTTTCATGTGTGATCTGTTTTTTCTCATTTCCTCACTTGGCCTTACCTTCCTCTTACCACATGTGAATTATTCAAATGTAACCTATTTCAGAAATCTGTGTTAGATTCCCTGTGATTTACATATCCTTCCACACAGAATGCCCACTCTAGGGGGCAGCTTGATTTCTCCAGTGCATAAAGGACATGAGTGCCCAGTATTATAGGGCATCCATGGACCAAGTTGGAAGCATCATTCCATAGACCCTTGTTTGAGGGGTGTTTCTCAGATTACCTCCCTTATGTCAGAAAGCTTGTGTTATGTCTCATGATCTCCTGGACTATGTTGTGCCAGGCATATTGTGCACAGCTGGGAAGGTACATAGCTCAGGATTTTAGTCATCTATGAATCATTCCCATTCTCCAGGATGCTTCTTAACAACAATGGTACATTAGCATGGACATTAGTATAGATATTTCTTCACAACACTACCATGGTACATTTACACAATTTTAATCATATATACTTGATGCACATCATTTAGTGATGATTGTGGTTCAAAACTGGAGCTAGCAGAATGACCGGACTGTGCTTTCTCCTGGCCACTACCTGTATGAAGATTAATTCTTCTCATTATTGCATGAAATTGTGTCCCTTTCGTTGAAGCATACTATCAGGAAAGGGTCTAAGTTTTTCCCAATACTGATACAGAAATTTACCATCAGAAAACAATTTTCCAACAGTTTCAAGGCAATGAACAACCCATCCATGAGTTCTTGGCTATTACTGCAAATTCATGGCACCTGCACACTCCTGTTTGTATGACTGCAGATTCCTCAGCTACATTGATCTTAAATTCATCTAATGGCCTGGAGACATGCGTGATTAAAACATGTCATTTATTGAGAGTTAGAAAACTTAGATTGTGTAAGATTCAACTGTTTAAAATGAATTAAAGCAGATTCTGTGTGTCACAGAAAAGTGATAGAATGCAGTTTTTGGTTTTAAATTTCACATTTGTTTTTGTTGTTGAGACAAGGCAATTTAAAAACCTTCCTCCTTTCCTTTGTACCCCAGATTGAACCCAGGGCATTTAGACATTAAACTATCTCACCAGCCATTTTATTATATTGGGAGAAAATCTTTTTTTTTTTTTATTGGTTGTTCAAAACATTACAAAGCTCATGACATATCATATTTCATACATTTGATTCAAGTGGGTTTTGAACTCCCAATTTTACCCCAAATACAGGTTGCAGAATCACATCAGTTACACATCCACATTTTTACATAATGCCTTATTAGTAACTGTTGTATTCTGCTACCTTTCCTATCCTACTATCTCCCCTCCCCTCCCCTCCCATCTTCTCTCTCTACCCCATCTACTGTAATTCATTTCTCTCCTTGTTTATTTTCCCATTCCCCTCACAACCTCTTATATATAATTTTGTATAACAGTGAGGGTCTCCCTCCATTACCATGCAAATTCCCTTTTCTCTCCCTTTCCCTCCCACCTCATGTATCTGTTTAATGTTAATCTTTTCTTCCTGCTCTTCCTCCCTGCTTTGTTCTTAGTTGCTCTCATTATATCAAAGAAGACATTTGGTATTTGCTTTTTAGGGATTGGCTAGCTTCACTAAGCATAATCTGCTCTAGTGCCATCCATTTCCCTGCAAATTCCATGATTTTGTCATTTTTAGTGCTGTATAATACTCCATTGTGTATAAATGCCACATTTTTTTATCCATTCATCCATTGAAGGGCATCTGGGTTGGTTCCACAGTCTAGCAATTGTGAATTGTGCTGCTATGAACATTGATGTAACAGTATCCCTGTAGTACGCTCTTTTAAGATCTTCAGGGAATAGTCCAAGAAGGGCAATAGCTGGGTCAAATGGTGGTTCCATTCCCAGCTTTCCCAGGAATCTCCATACTGCCTTCCAAATTGGCCGCACCAATTTGCAGTCCCACCAGCAATGTAAAAGAGTACCCTTTTCCCCACATCCTCACCAGCACTTGTTGTTGTTTGACTTCATAATGGCTGCCAATCTTACTGGAGTGAGATGGTATCTTAGGGTGGTTTTGAGTTGCATTTCTGTGACTGCTAGTGATGGTGAGCATTTTTTCATGTACTTGTTGATTGATTGTATGTCCTCCTCTGAGAAGTGTCTGTTCAGGTCTTTGGCCCATTTGTTGATTGGGTTATTTGTTTTCTTATTGTTTAATTTTTTGAGTTCTTTGTATACTCTGGATATTAGGGCTCTATCTGAAGTGTGAGGAGTAAAAATTTGTTCCCATGATGTAGGCTCCGTATTTACCTCTCTTATTGTTTCTCTTGCTGAGAAAAAAAACTTTTCAGTTTAAGTAAGTCCCATTTGTTGATTCTTGTTATTAAAGTTTGTGCTATGGGTGTCCTATTAAGGAATTTGGAGCACGACCCCACAATATGTAGATCGGAGCCAACTTTTTCTTCTATCAGACGCAGAGTCTCTGATTTGATATCTAGCTCCTTGATCCACTTTGAATTAACTTTTGTGCATGGCGAGAGGAGGAGATTCA
>NW_026005706.1:0-6188 GCF_001458135.2 Marmota marmota marmota | reverse complement strand
TATATTTTTTTTTTTTTTTTAAGTCCTCCCAATAAAGAAAAAAACCAGGACCAAATTGTTTGACAGCTAATTTATTGAACATTAAAGAGAAATTAATTCCAATTTTCCTCACATCAGTTTATCAAATAGAGGGGGAGAACATGCTTCAAAATTCATTCTATGAAGAAATATCATGCTGATACCAAAATTAGATGATAGCACATCACCGAAAGAAAATTACACACCAATTATTTTTAGGGGGTGGGGGTGATACTGGAGATTGAACCTAGGGGCACTCCACTAATAGGCTCATCCTCAGCCCTATCTTGTATTTTATTTAGAGATAGGGTCTCCCTGAGTTGGTTAGCACCTCGCTTTTGCTGAGACTGGATTTGAACTTGTGATCTTCCTGCCTCAGCTTCCAGAGACTCTAGGATTACAGGTGTGTGCTACCTGTCCAGCTTGGAGGATGAATTTCAAAATTTAAAACAGTGGTAAATAAAACAAAACAAAACATTACCTTTGAATTGAGAATATGATTCTCAACAGAATTTCATGTGTTGATTTTATTTATAGACTGCTAATATCCAATGTCAATATAATAATACAACAAGTTACAAAAAACCTAGTGAAATATTTGGAAATGTATTGTAAAAATATAAGAATTAATGATACAACATAAAATAATGAGTTCAAGAAAAATATTAATCTATATCCTTCCACCTTTTTCAATTGCATTCTCAAAACCCTCCTTAAGACCAGCTAGTCAGCTAACCATAGAACAAGAAAGTCAGGGGGAACATATCAACACTTTGCATTTTATATTGACTTTAAAATTCATATGATAATAATATTACAGTATTTGAATAGGAAATATAAAACTTTACTTCTAAGGTTGTGCATACATTCCATTATTAAAATGGATACCTTTCCTTTTACCAGTTTCTATTCCCTGGTGGCTAAAATAGAATTACTGTGTTGAGTTTTATTTAAATATATATGGATTATTATCATTCTAAGAGACCAGCATGGTGAAACTTTTCCTGAGCTCTCTGAGTTTTAAAAAACAGTTTAATAAAATTAAATCTTTTATTTAAGTACTTCTAAAACAGTAATATTGGATTAATATAATACTTGCATATTTGAATATTACAAGAGTTATCAGAAATGTGGGCTCTAAGAAGTCTTATTTTATAAGAGTATTATTTCCATTATGCTTTTTATAATATGTTCTTGTAATAACATAGAGATAAGCAAAGAATAATATATTGACTGATCTGATTAGTTGCTCCAAGTTGAGTTACATCTGAATTTTCTTTATAACCTTGATTTTCTCTTTTAATATTATTGGGTATTAAATTATACATGATTATGTGTGTATGTTACATATATCTATCTGTATATGTATATTGTCATTTTTATATATTTATATATAAATAGTTGCATATATTTGAAGATAATATATATTTTTAAGTGGTTACTATAGGAGGGCAAATTAATATATTTATCAATTCATATGATTATCCATCCCTCACCCCATTCTAGAAGCAGCTAACATCTGATCTTTAGCAAACATTGTGAATTTAATATACCATTATTAACTAAAATCTTGGTGTGGTACATTAGATCTTTTCTTGTTCTTTGAACATATTTTCTTCTTTGTTTTTTTTTTTATTATTGGTTGTTCAAAACATTACAAAGCTCATGACATATCATCTTTCGTACATTTGATTCAAGTGGGTTATGAACTCCCATTTTTACCCCAAATACAAGTTGCAGAATCACATCGGTTACACATCCACATTTTTACATATTGCAGGAAAGGTAACAGAATACAACAGTCACTAATATGGCATATTTTCTTCTTTGTATCCTTTGATGTATATGTTCCTATTTCTTCTTCCTGATCTCTGTCCCTGCTAACCACTATTTATTCTCTATAATAAGATATTTGATTTTTTTAAATTTTTAGACTCCACATATAAGTAAGAACATGTCAAATTTCAATAGATATCTATAAAGTATAGTAAACAACAGCAATGAACATATCTGTTATAGTTTGGGCTGAAATGTCCTTTGATATCCCTGGGTTAACAGATTGGTTCCTAGCTGGTGGTGCTAATGGAAGATGGTGGAACCTTGAAGAGATGGGGCTTTGAGGAAGATGGTAGGTCACTGTAGCTATGTCCTCAAAAGGGCTCTTAGGACCTTGGTCTCTTCTTTATCTTTTTTTGCTCCCCCACCATGAGATAAACAATGTTCTCTATCACATGCTCTCCACCATGATGTACTGCCTCACTATAGACCCAAAGAAGCAGGGCCAGTCCATTACTTTAGTCCATTACTGGACTAAAATTTTAATGGACTAGAATTTTCAGAACCACGAGCCAAAAGAAACTTACATTGATAAGTTTATTATCTCAGGTATTTTGTTGCAGCAATAGACCGCTGGCCAACACAATATCTGTCACAGATAACTTGCCAAATAAAATAAGGCATTTTATTTCTTATACTACACAATTTAAGTTCATTTTGAAACACATGAAAAAATAATTTTAATAAAAGTAGACAGCTTTTGAAACAGTAAGCCAAAACATGCTGTTCACATTCTAGTTTTCTTCATATTATATAAATGTCTAAAAATGACAGATTTACTTTGTCATTCATTCATCAAATAATTACAGAGATTCTAGTACACACAAGGCCCTCTTAAGCACAGACAAGGATCACTGGCTTTATGTAATCTACATTATATTGAAGACACAATGAACAAAAAATAAAAAAAAAAAACACAAAACAGTTAACAAAAAAACATGTATATTATGGTGGAAGGTGATAAGTGACTAAGTGATGGGGAAATTACACAGCACAGCAGGAAGAGTAATATTTCAAAGGGTTAGACAGTGCTAACTTGGAGGGCAATACCTTTTGGGGACTGGAAAAATACACTGGGAATGGCAAAAGCCGTAAAACAGCAACTGATATGTGGGGATGTTTTTCTCCCAGCTAGAATACTAGAATCCAGGAACCAAAGATTAGAAACAAGAGTGTGTTACGTGTGAGGAAATGAAAGGCAATCAGATGGGCTGGAGTTTTGTACAAGAAGAAGAACATAGGAGGTGGCCACACTGTGTTTGGCAATGCAGTTTCTGATTTACTCTATATGAAATAAGCTATGGATCAACTTTGAGTTAAGTCTGTGAAATAATATTATTAGAAAATTAAGAAGGTGTGTTTTAAATGGTTGGTACAAAATTAGACGAGAATGGAACAAATCAGAAATCCAGGGGTTGTTGTAGTAACCATGAACCTGGATGTCAATGCCCTATCTTGGCAATTGGAAAGAGAGTTGGAGAAAAGACTGAAACAAAATTCTTGATGTTTGTTTGGAATTAGGGGGAAAGAGAGTCGAGATAAAACATGACTCTGATATTTCCACTTTGAAGAGCAGAACAGATAAATGCCAATTACTGAGATACGACAGAATATGAGATAATAGGCTTGGATGAAAATGTTGTGATTTGATGTGGAAAAGCAAGATAAATATTTAGGATACATTTAGTTTCAGATGAATTTGAGATTTGTAAAAAGAGATGTCAGTTACTTAGAGATGAGATTAGGGACCAGCTAGAGATACACATGTAAAATGAACAAATGCATTTCTGCTTTCTAATCTATGGGGATAGACAGAGCCAAAAACTGAGGCTGAAATACTCTTATTAAGAATTCAAATAGAGAGTTTGAGTGTCTGAAATAAAATGAAAGGCATCCCCAGAAATGAAGATGAAGACAAAGAAAGAGAAGGAAGAGGAAATAAAAAGAAAGAAAATTGAAAGAATAATGTAACAGAAGTTAAAAAATAGCATTTTTTAAAAAAAGAGTGATCTCTTGGGTATAATGTACTTGGTGGTTTGAGTAAAGATCAATGGATGTACATATGATGTAGATACATACATCAAATCATTGATGTCCTGTTATTTGACAAAGGTCATTGGGAACTTTAAGAAAAGATAAGGCATTTTATTCAGCATGTAATGCTTTATTTTGCTGAATATGCTCAATAATTCTGGCAAGTAAAGATTCCTCTCCTCATATTTTGAATTAGGAAATCAAAACACGGAAAGGGTTAGCAACTCATGTAATATCCAAACAAGTCCACTGACTTGATTGGACCAAGAAGCCAAAGGAGCCTTGAAGTCTGAATGGGAATGGAAGAAGTGACAGTATCCTTTTTACATATTTAAAAAATAAACTTTGCTATATGAATAACAGAGAAATAATATGGCAATTAGAGGAAAATATGGGGCAAAAGAATGATAACATTTGGATTCTTGCTGAATCCATTGCTACCTTGGAAAGTATATTCAAATCAGTTTGATCAAGACAGAACAATCTATGGTGGTTAAGAGTTTGAGATTTGGATCTGAACAGCTGGATCATAACCCAAACATTTTAACCAAAAGCTGTGTGGTTTTGAGCAAGACACAGAACCTCAGACTCTTTATAATATGTATACCATATCTACCACATGCTTTCTTGGGAGGGTTCAATGAAATTTTTGAGTGTGAAACAGTCCCTTATATATGTTAAACACACTATAAAGTTTGATTTTATTTTTTATTCTTTTTTATCATTTTATATTATCATTATTTTCCTCCAGTTCCTCCAGTTTAACATGGCAACTAGCTTTGGTTAAACCAATATATAACCAAGTAGAAATGGGAAGCCCATTGTGGTGAAAGTTGTTTTTATTTAATTTTTAGAGAACACGAAATTGTTACCCCTGGGCCTTATTTGCTCACAGAATGTTTCCACATTCCCAGTCCTGGCATGCAGGATTGAAGGTGATTGTTCTCAGCTGACCATGGGTAGATCTTGAACAAACGATGAAGTAATTCTTCACATGACTACTAGAGGACACAGGAGGGCCAGGCAACATCTGAGGAGAAATTTTCAGGAACCAGATCTAGATGCTAAGGTAGTTTCTGTTATGGGAACCTCAGACATCAGAACCAAGTAAATGTTTAGATTAAGGCCACTCTTGTCTATTTGAATAATGGAACAGAAATATTTCCCCAAGCCAAAGGTCTTTTTGTTTGTTTGTTTTTGTTATTTCAAGTGTAGAAAAGGGACAATTTTCATTTCATTACAGTGCTTGTACTCTTATTATAGCTCTTATTTCTATATCATGTTATTTTATATTTTTTTTTTGTTTCCAACCACCATTATATGTAAAACATTCAAAGCCTAGAGCTGTACCTCTTGAGGAATTCTTTCTCTTAGTAGGCTTTCTAGGGCTTAGATTTAAGTTCCCTTCTTCATCCTCATATTAGAGAGAGGCAACTTCAAGATACTCCCAGATCAATGAGTAGGGAGGCAGAGATACAGTAAGGGGCACCCATATTTCTCCTTATATTTAATATGTTCAATTGTGTTGAAAGCTAAGGTCAATGCCAGAGAAGTAATGAAGTCCACTTAAAATGTATTCTCTTGAGAAGGCAAAAATGCAAAGGAAATAATATTTATTCATATTGTAATTCATGTCAGCATGTAATGCTTTATTTTACTGAATATGCTCAATAATTCTGACAGTAAAGATTACTTTCTTCATATTCTGAATTAGGAAATCAAAGCACAGAAAGGTTTAGCAACTCATGTAATATCACAGAGCTAGTATGTATTAAATCTGGTAAAGAAAAATCACAGCAGACGAAATAAGCAAACAAATTGATTATATTCTGATTCTATTAAGAGCATCAGGGAGAAAAAACTTATCTAGCCTGCAAATTCACTACATGAAACAGAGTGGAAGATTTTTAAGAGCTCTATTAGGGGATCATTAGCCATCCATGCCTGTTAATGCACGTTTCCCAAAAGAAAACTAAGCTTTTGCTTACCTTCATGTCAGGAGGTGGTTTTAAGCAGAGCATTTCATTACAGTGCTTGTACTCTTATTACTCTTATTATAGCTCTTATTTCTATATCATGTTATGCTTCTAGCCTCCCATAGAGATGATTGCCTTTGAAAAGGATGGCCTCTGGATGGTAAAAACTGGCAAAAGGTTTTTGTTTTTTTTTTCCTTCAAAATTTGCAAATTAAAGAACAGTGAAAAAATTTACAATGACAAATTTCTAAAGGAAATGCTCTAAGAAAGTCAAGGTCAAGGACCTGGAGTCATTAAAAAAAAAAAAAAAAAAAAAAAAAAAAC
>NW_026005705.1:0-6193 GCF_001458135.2 Marmota marmota marmota | reverse complement strand
TGCCCAAATCTAGCCCTAATCCTAACACAAAAACTAGCCCTAATCTGAGCTCAAAATTTATATTTAACCCTAACCCTAACCCTAACTCTAACATTAACCCTAGCTCTAAGGCTATCCCTTAACCTAAGAAAAACCCTAACCCTAATGGTAACCCTAGACCTATCTCTAATCCTTAGGTTAATCAAAACTCTAACCCTATTAATAGTCTTAACCCTAGCCCTCATTCTAGCTCAAACCCTTTCCCAAACCCTAACGCTAACTCTGACCCTTATTCAGACCCTAACCCTAGGTCTAAAACTGACCCTAACCCTAGACCAAACCCTAACACTAGCCCTAGATGTAAAGCAAATCCTAAATCTACCCTTAACTTTACCCCTAGACCTAAACATAAACTTAGCCCTAGCCCTAACAATAATCCTTAACCTAACTCAAACACTAACCTGACCCTAGACGTAAACATAGTCCTAACTCTGGCTGTATCCCTAACACTAACTCTAACCCAAACACATGACCCTGTCTTTAGAGTAAACCTGTCTCTAAATCTGACACTACCCAAAAATCTAAACCTAACACTAGACCTAGGTTACTACAACTAGCCCTCAAAATAACCCTAGCTCTTACATTACCCATAGCCCTAACCCTAGCCCTAACCCTAACCTAACTCTTGCCTTAGTCCTAATCCTAGCTCAAAGCCTAAACATTATTCTAAACATAAACCTACACCTATACCTCAATCTAACCCTAACACTAGCCCTAATCCTAACATTAACCCTAGCTTTAAACCTAGCTTTAAACCTACCGATTACTCTAAACCTAAACCTAACCTTATTGATCCTTATTGGAAAACTAACACTAGACCTAACCTTATATCTCACACTTGCCATAGACCTAACCCTAGCTCAAACCCTAACCCTTACTATAAACCTAAACATAACCATAGCCCTAACTCTAAGCCTAAACCTCAATCTAACTTTAAACCCAGCCCTAAATCTACATCTAATCATATACATTACCCTAACCCTAACCCTATCCCTAATGATGTCACTAGCCCTATTCATAACCTTAACCCTCTGAGTACTATAATCTTATCCCTAGAAGTAACCCTAAACCTAACCCTCACCCTCACCCTAACCCTAGCTCAAAACCTAACCCTTTTGCTAAACATAAACCTAAGCCTAAACCTAGTTTTAACCCTAACCCTAACCCTAATTCATGACCTATTCCTAACCATAAACCTATCCCTAAACTTAGCTCTAAATCCATACATTATACTAACCATAACCCTTACCCTAATGCGAACCCTAGGCCTAATCTTAACCATATCACTAACCCTAACCCTATCAATTACCCTAAACCTAATGTAAACTGTAAACCCTATCAGTACCTAACCCACACCCTAGTGCTAACTCAAGCCTTAACCATAAAACGTAACCTCAAGCAAACTCTAACAATGACCCTGACCGTAATAAGTCTCCTAGCTCTAAGGCTGAATTTACATTAAACCTAACACTTACACTAGACCCAGCCATAACCCTGATCCTAAAACTATCCCCAACCNCCTGATCCTAAAACTATCCCCAACCGTAACCTTAGACCTGACATTAGCCATAGCTCTAATCCTAGTCTTAAACCTAACACAAACCCCAGCCCTTATCCTAGCCCTAAACCTAGCCTTAAACCTAACCCTAAACCTAACTTTAGGCCTAACTCAAAAATTAACCCTAGCCCTAATCTTAGCCCTAATTTAGTCCTATTCCTAACCCTAGCCCTAACCCTAGCCCTAAGACTAAATCTAACTCCCACCGTAGCCCCATCCCTAGTTCCAACCTTATCCCTTACTGGAACCCTAATCCTAGCCCTAACTTTAGCCCTATAATTAGCTCTAGCCTAACACTAGATCTAATTTTAGCTCTAAATCAAAACCTAATCCTAAGCCTAACCCTAACTCTAAATTTACCACTAGCCCTAAAACAAAACTGAGCCATAGCCCTAACCCTAACCCTTAACCTAAACCAAACCTTAACCCTAACTTTAGCTCCAATTCTAGTTATAAGCTGAAAACTAGAACTAACACTGACCCTGACTCTGACCATAATATTAACCCTAGTCTAAACATCACCCTAACCCTAACCCTAAACCTAACACTATACCTACCACTAACCCTAACTCTAAATTTAACCCTAATTGTAACCCTGGTACTTACATTAGCCTTACTCCTAACCCTAGCACTAAGTTAACCCCAAACCTAGCCCAAATCCAAGCCCTAACTTGAGTTTTAACTCTAAACCTAATCCTAAACCTAGCCCTAATCAAAATCATAACCCTAGCCCTAACCCTATCTCTAACCCTATCTATTGCCTTAACCGTAACCCTAGGCCTAAACTTAACCCTATGCCTAATCCTAAACCTATGCATTATTCTAAACCAAACCTAAAACCTAAACCTCACCCTATAATTACACGAACCATAAAGATAATTCGAGCCCTAAATTTAAACCTTAACCTATCCAAATTTCTAACCCAGAACTTGACTCTAATAATACACCTAGCTCTAAACCTGTCCCTAACCCTAAACCTAACCCTTACATTACATGTAGCCATAAACCTAACCCTAAAACTATCTTTAAATATAACCCTAGATATGATATTAGCCCCAGCCCTAATCCTAGCCCTAACACTAAAATAAACCCTAGCCCTCATCCTAACCCCAAACCTAGCCTTAATCATAACCCTAACCCTAATAATAGCCCTAACCCTAATTCTAACCCTCACCCTATCATAAAACCTAGTTATAATGCCAATCCTTACCCTATACTTAACCCTAACCCTAACCCTAACAGTAGGCCTAAGGTGAACAATAACCCTAGCCCTAATTCTAGACCTAATTTAACCCTACCCCAACCGTAACCCTAACCCTGGCCCTAAGACTAACTCTAACTCTCAGACTAACCCTATCTCTACTTCAAACCCTATCCATTACTGTAATCCTAAAACTAGCTCTAACCCTAGCCCTAAACCTAGTAATAACCATTACCTAATCTTGATTCCTAGTCCTAACCCTACATCTAACCCTAACTCTAAATCTAACCCTAACCATAAGCCTAAGCCTAACATTAACACTAGCCCTAGCCCTAACACTAATCATAAAACTAGCCCTAACACTAACCCTTGCATTAAAACAAAACTGAGCAATAGCCCTTACCCTAAACCTTAACTTAAACCAAACCTTAACACTACACCTAGACCTTACCCTAGCCCTAATTCGATTTCTAATCTTAATTTTGTTACTAACCCTAACTCTGGCTCATATCCTAACACTCACCCTAGCTCTAAACACCACCCTGACCCTAAAACAAACCTTTACAGTAACCCTAGCCTTAATTTGAGTTCTAACCATAACCCTAAAAGTAAACCTGACCCTGACTATTAACCTAACACTAACACAGCTCTAAATTTCACCCTAACCTTAAACCTAATCCTAACACTAGAGGTTTAACCCCTAACCATCACCCTAAAACTAACCCTAAAAACCATAGTTCTTACATTAGTCATTGCTCTAACCCTAGCCTTAATCGTAACACAAAAACTAGCCCTAATCCTAGCCGTAAACCTAGCTTTAACCCCAACCCTAGCCCCAATCCTAGCTCTAACCCTATCCCTTACCCTATGCCAAACCCTAAACCCAATGCTAATCCTAATCGTAATCCTAATCCTAATCCTTAACCTAACCCAAACTCTAATCCTACTAATAGGGTTAGGATTTGGGTTAGTTAAGGATTAGGATTAGGATTAGGTTAGACCTAATCCTTAAACTAACTCAAACCCTAACCCTAGTCCTCATTCTATTTCTAACCATAAACCCAACCCTAACCCTAACCCTAACCCTGACCCTTATTCTGACTCTAACATTAATCATAGTTCTAAACCTGAACCTAACCCTAAACCGAACCCTAACACTAGCCTTACTGGTAAACTTATACCTAAACCTAAACCTAACACTAGCCCTAGACCTAAACCTAATCCTAATCTATCCATAACTATATGCCTAGACCTAAAGAAAAACCTAGACCTAGCCCTAATAAAAACCCTTAGCCTAAAGCCAAAAATTAACCTTTCCCCTAATCTTAACCCTGGTCCTAATACTGGCTTTCACATTAAGCATAACCCTAAACTGAATACTGACCCTGACACCAACACTGACCCTAGATCTAAATATCACCCTAACCCTCAACCTAACCCTAAAACTATACTTAGGTCTAACATTAACCCTAAAACTAGCCCTATCATAGCAAAGTTCTTACATTTGTAATAGCCCTGACCTATTTCAAAACCTAACCCTAACTCAAGCCCTACCCTAGCTTTAACCCTAAAGCTAACCATAACCCTAACTTAGCCCTAATCCTAAGCATAACACTAGCCCTATCACTAGGTCTAAGCCTATCTATTTCCCTAATGATAACCCTAATGCTTCTGCTAACCCTAGGCCGAACCCTAATCCTATTCTTAACCCTAACCCTATCCATTACCCTACACCTAACCTGAACTCTAAACCTAAATCTATCATTAACCTATCCCTAACCATAATGATAACTCGAGCCTTATCCCTAAACCTTAATCTAATAAAAACCCTAACTCTGACCCTGACCATAGTTCTAAACCTGACTCTAACAAGAAACCTGACCCTTACAATAGACCTAGCTATAAACCTAACCCTAAAACTCTCCCTAACTGTAACCCTAGACCTGACATTAGCTCTAGCTCTAATCCTAGTCCTAATCCTAACACAAACATTAGCCCACATTCTAGCCATATACCTCACCTTAATCATAAACCTATCCCTAACCATAACCCTAAATCTAATCCTCACCCTAGTCCTAAAAGTAGCTATAATCCCATCCCTTAATCTAACCCTAACCCTAACCCTAACTCTAACACTAACCCTAGCCCTAAATCTAGACCTACCCCTAACACTAACCCTAGCCCTAATCCGAGCCCTAATTTAGCCCTATCCCTAACTCATCTCTAACCCAACTACAAGACTAACTCAAATTCTCACACTAGCCTTATACCTAGTTCTAAACCTATCCCTTACCATCACCCTATACCTAGCCCTAAGCTTAGCCCTAATCCTAGTCCTATCCTTACCACTAGCTCAAAGCCTAGATCTAACCCTAACTCTAAATCTAACCCTAAACCTAAGCCTAAACCTCACACTAACACTAGCGCTAATCCTAAAATTAATCCTTAAACTAGCCCTGACTCTACCCCTAGCCCTAGTACAAAACTGAATCATAACCCTATCCCTAACACTTAACCTAAACCAAACCCTAACCCTACACCTAGCCCTAAACCTATCTCTAATTCTAGTCCTAACCCTAACCTGAAAACTAATCTGGACTCTGACTCTGACCCTAACATTAAACCTGGTTCTAAACATCATCATAACCATAAACTTAACCCTAACAGTAGACTTAGCCCTAATCCTGACCCTATCACTAGCTCTAATCATATCGCTACTTTGTACATTAGCTGTAGCCTTAACCCTAGCCCTAACCTAACCCAAAATCTAGCCTTAATCCGAGTCCTAAACCTAGATTTTTTAAGATTTATTTTTTTACATTTTGGTGGACACAACATCTTTATATTATTGGTATGTAGTGCTGAGGATCAAATCCAGTGCCCTGTACATGCCAGATGAGCACGCTACTTCTTGAGCCACATCCCCAGCTGCTAAACCTAGCTTAACCCTAAACGTAAATCTAACCATAACCCAACCAAAGCCCTAATCCTACACATAACCCTACCCCCAATCTTAGGTCTAACCCTATCCATTACCCTAATAATAACTCTTATGCTAACCCTAGGACTAATCCTAACCCTATCCATTACACTAAACCACACCTAAACCCTAAACCTAAACCATTCATTACATTAAACCTAAACCCTAATGATAATTCAAGCCCTAAACGTAAACCCTAACTTAACTCAAACCCTCACCTTGATCCTTACCCTAATAATAAGCCTTGCTCTAAAACTGACCCTTAATATAAACCTAACCCCTACACTGGACCAAGCCATAAACCTAACACTAAATCTATCCCTAACTGTAACCCTAGACCTGACATTAGCCCTAACCCTAATACTAGCACTAACTCTAACACAAACATTTGCCCTCATCCTAGCACTAAACCTAA
>NW_026005704.1:0-6196 GCF_001458135.2 Marmota marmota marmota | reverse complement strand
GGAACTTCAAAATGTATTTCTCTCTCTCTCTCTCTCTCTCTCTCTCTATATATATATATATATATATATATATATATATATATATATGAGTGATTTTTGTATATATTGGGAAATGGGTCCAGATTCTTCTGTGACAAAATCTATTTGTCCAACTGGAGACCTACACACAGTTTGGTTTCTTACCTGTTTCTTTCAACTTGTATCTTTCTAGTACTTCTGCTTTCCAATAGCAACTAGAAATAAAGGAATGGAAAATGAGACAAGATACAGTTGTTAGATGAACCAATTCCATCTCTAATATTTTAATGCATTTCTATACTTCAGTTAACATGCGTCTTATTGGGGTTTACAAACTGATAGAAAAATAGACTTTGCAGCGGATTTTAAGTGCCTTGAGTAATTTTATTCCCATGTTATTCCTGTTTTCTAATCCAAAATAATCAGAAGAAATATAGTAAAATTCTATACTGTCTAGGAGCCAAACTGTTTCTTCCAGAGTAAAGCTAGAATGACTTTAAGAATTTAGTTGGTTCAGGAAAGTACGAAACACTTGGGAGGCTCTTTTCACCAACTAGCTCATTAATTTTTAACAAAAAAGTCTGGTTCTATCTGGCATGTAAACATTTCAAAGAAAAAAATATAATTCTTTGCTTTCTCTTGCATGAATCAAAACTTACATTCAATATTTTGGGTTTTGATCCAAGATCTTCATATTAAAGATGAGCAAACTAAAGTATTTGGTGACCAGAGAGAAAATGTTAAAAGAGTTTATTTCTAGTCATGCTTCTAGCAGTTACTAAAGTTTATATTGTTGGAGACTATATTAGGGACACATAAAAATGGAATTTTAAAAAATTCCCTGAAAGTTCTGTGTCAATAATAGCTTTGGAAATTAAAATTTGTATATACTCTTTTTATTTTCTTAGGATGGTTTATCTTCTTAGGAGATGGAACTTTAAAATGTATTTCTCTATGATATTACATGTTCTGGTGGTAAAAATGGAGAAAGATTTTCCTCTACAGATAAGAAATTCATTTTTTAGCAGATGATGTTTAGATTCCATTAATTAATTCACCCTTATTTGTTGCATAACTTTTAAATGAGCATCAATACCTTTATGTTAATCAATTAAATTGTACATTAGATATGGGTAAGTCAAATATATAGGTGAAAATGACAATTAGAAACATTTATGTGACACAATTTTTAGTGTTTATGGGGCAAATTATTATGAGATGAATGATTTGGTCAAAGGAAACTTCATTAAGTTCCTGTATTCATTAATAGAGGAAAGAGTTTAAAAATTGAGGGGCCATTGCAATAAGTACTTGGTAGGGAAAGTGACAAATGATGTGATAAAGGGGTAAAAGGACATAAACTCAGTTACTTATTGTAAATATACGGGATCCCAGAGATAATTGCTTCTGTTTCTAAATGAAACAAAAATACTTGACACAGAAAAAGGCATTTTCATGACTACTACACCACCACCATAGCAGAGTTAATCATGAATAAAATATTGTGAAAAGCATTTCATGATATAAGGTGATTATTTTTGGCTTCCAGTTTGCTCCTAAGGATAAGATTATTAGTTACAAATATTCAAATAGATTGCACTGCTTGGGAAAATATATATTTGGCACACTATATTTTGATGGGAATATTCTCCTCCAAATTCATATGTTGAAGCACTAACCCTTCAAAGTATGGTATACAAGATATTTGAGAGATAATAAGGTATAGATGAGGGAATGTCAAATCCTTTGGTAAGGGCACGATAGAACTAGTGCCCAAGTAAGAAGAAATATCAGAGAGCTTGTTCTCTCTTCCAGCATGTGAGGACACAGTGAGAAAGAAGCTATTAACCAAGAATGACCTCACCAAACACCATGTGCCCCATGGGTCCATGTAGTAAATGCTTGGTCCTCAAGGTGGCGCTGTTGGGAAGTTGAGCAAAGTATTAGGTGGTTCCTCCTGAGGGTTCTTTAGGTCACTGGGGGGTGTGCCATTGAAGGAGAATACAGAACCCTGGTTCCTTCCTCTTTCTCTTTTTCACCACATGGCGAGGAGGTGAACAGCTGTGTTTTGCACCTGCTCTCACTATAATGTGCTACTTCACTATAGGCCCAGTGCAACCAGTCCACTGGATCTTGCACAGAAATCCCCAAAAGAGTGAGCCCCAAATAAACCTTTTTAAAATTTTTATTATCTCGGTTATTTATTTATCATAGCAGAAAGCTGACTTAAATGCCAATCACACCTACACTTTGAGTCTTGAACTTTCCAGCTTTTAGTACTGTGAGAAAACAAATTCTATCATGTGAAGTTCCTGGTCTATGGTATTTTGTTCTAGAAACTGAAAATAAGTCTGAAACAACTTCTTTTTTTCCTTTTAAAGGAATTTAGAAGAGTCTGATGATCAGCAAGATTTAGGAATTACCACTTTAAATTTCCCCAGGAAATCCCTTTTACAGAATTAATTTATTTAACGTACTCTTTCATAAAATAAATGTTCCTTAAAGCAAAAATTTTTTTAAAAATTTAGAAGACATTTTTAGTCCTTTAGAGTTTTATGACATAATTACCAAATTACTAGTTTCTGATAATTTAAGCAATTATTGGAGCCTGTTCCTGACTGTAAGGCACACTAGATATTCTGACAGACTTCTTTCCCAGACTAGAAGTAGATCTTGCATAAAATATAATGCTTGTGGTATTGTTGGTTCGTAGGCAGGAAAGCTTGATGTTTCCACCACTTTCCTTTGACCACTATCACCCTGTAAGCTGAAACCCAAATAGTGAGTGATATGGAGTCCCTGAAGGTGGCTTTACACAACCTACCATGTTAATGTCAGCACTGAGAACTGTAAGGGACAGGAGGGGTGGGGGCTAAAACTAAGCCTCAGAGAGACAGACATGTTTATTTATGTAGCTCCCTTTGACTCCAAGGAGAAAAAATGATCATGAACTCTTTTGATAAAATTGTCTCATGATTTTTTTCATAGCTAAAGATCAATTAAATATGAGCTCTTAACTGCGGGCCATGATACCCAAGGGGTGGGGCACCATAACTAAGAGTAGAAGAACTAGCAATATATTTAGAGAGCAAACCTTCATATACTGGGATGATTATCTTTAAAATAAAAAAGTATTTCTATGAAATATTTGAGTAAATAATAGATTAAATAAGAAAAAAGGCCAAATACATTATTTTAAAAACAATCTGATCTAAAAACATAACAACATAATATTTATAATTTTAAAATAATAAAAAATAAATAAATTGGATTTGGTATGATCTCAAAGTCTCCCACCACAAATTCATGTGCTGTGAACTTAATCTTCATAACAGTGTTGGGAAGTGAGGTCTTTAGGAAGGTATTTATAGCATGGGGGCTCTGCTGTTACTATTATTAAAAAGACTTTTAAAATAGGTTGATTCTCCTATGATTCACTCTTCTGCCATGTGTGGATATAGGAAGAAAAAAAAAAAAAAAACCTTATTCAGACAGCAGAATATCATTTCCCTGATCTTGGACTTCCCAATCTCTAGAAGTCAGAGAGATAGATTTTGTTCTTTATGCATTAATCAGTGTGGCACTGTTATAGTAGTATGAACAGACTAAGGTAGAGTTAATCAGCAGATACAATGCACTTATGAAGATAATCTCTGAACTTGAATGCATATCTGAATAAACTGACCAATTGCTTCACAGAGAATTAAGAAAATAAAAAATAAGGAGAAACTTTTTGCAAAAGGAGAATTCGTTCCTCCCAGGCATTCAATAACTATATTTCTAGCCTCCTCATCTTATTTTCTCCGTTGTATTTAATTAGAATATAAGTTCTGGCCTGTGGATATGGCAGTTTTATGGCAAATAAATGTGGATAGAAGTCCAGAAGTGTTCTGTGTCACTTACACATTCTCTCTTCCTTTTGAGTGGATGATTCCAGGTATCATCCTTAAAGACACAAAATTGAGCTGTCACAGAGAAGGTAGCCTAGAGCCCTGAAGCAATACAGTAAAGCAGTCCAGTAGTGCAACCACGTAGGGCTGTCCACACTCGACTTAGCCTAAGAAAAAAAAAAAAACTTTCATAAAGATACACTCCTGATATTTTGGAGTTGTTCTAGCACCTTATCTTATTTACCTTGCCTAATAGACTTGGAATTGAGAGTGCCTGGCATGGGTTTAAGTTAACATCTCAACATAAAAGTACTGGGAAAATAGAAGAGAAGATATCAATCCTTAAATGTTTTCCAGAATTGAAATATTAATTCACAGAAATGCAAATAACAACACATATCAATCCCACTCTAAAGAAATCTACACCTACCAGCATTTAACCACACTGAAGTACACCCAAAGCAAAGAGACATCATATGGAGGAAAAAAAATATCTCCTACAGAAGAACAACCAGAATACTGAGACGATTTCTAAATAGCAACAGCTCAAGCCAAAAGACAGTGCAATGATATCTATAGGGTAACAAAGGGAAAACAATCGTCAAATCTACTCACAATAAAATTCCTTCAAGAATAAAGGCAAAACACAAACAATCATTAGACAAAGAAAAATTGGGATAGCCAATTTTCTAGCAAGAGCATCTCTCTTAAGAAAATTCTAAGAATGACCTTTGTGCAGTGGTGCATGCCTGTAATCCCAGCAGCTCAGATGTCTGAGGCAGGAGGATTGAAAGTCCAAACCAGCCTCTGCAACTTAGAGTCCCTGAGTAACTTAGTAACACCCTGTCTCAAAATAAAAAATAAAAAGGGCTGGGAATGTGGGTCAGGGGTAACGTGGTTCAATTTCTGGTACCTAAATAAATAATTAAATGTAAGAATTATATTACATGCAAAAATAAAATGATTTAAAATACAAAGTTTAATATGTATAAAAAATGTGAATTAAGGTTAATTTTCAAAACCTTACAGAAAATATCCTTCTTAATACTGTAACGTGCAAAGCAAGAACAGGATGACCATTAATCTGTGCTACTTTTAGCATGGGACTGGAAGTTACAGCATGTGAGAAAAAGAAAAAGCAAATTTATAGTTAGAAGATTTTAAAAGAGGATGAAAAAGGAAAATGAAATTGTATTTCCACCTTGTATTAGTATTTCATCACTAGGACAAAATACCAGAGAAAAATACCTTGGAAGAGAAAAGATTTATTTTTGCTTGCAGTTTCAGAGGTTTCACTCCATGGTTGTTTAACTCCATTGCTTTGGGCCTGACATAAGACAGAACTCATGGCAGAAGGGCATGGCAGAGGAAAGATGTTCACCTCATGACAGCCAGTGATGAGAAAGAAAGATGGGGAGGGGAGGGAGAGAAGGAGAAGGAGAGAAAGAAGAGAAAGAGAGACAGTAGGGTGTCCAGGAGAAGATAAAGTCTCAGGGGAACACCCCGAAGATCCCACTCCCTCTAACTGGATCCCACCTCCTATAGTTTCTACCATCTCCTAATCGTATTAACATCTATGTATCCCTCAATGGATTAGTCCATGGATGAGTTCAGAGATCTTATGACCCAATCACTTCCCCAAAGGCCTACCACTAAACCTTGCTGCATTGGGAACCAAGTCTTTGAGACATGAGTCTTTGGGGGATACTTCATATTCAAATCATAACATACCTCAAAACAAATGCAAAAAGCATTTTTTGAAAGATTAAAGCAAGGGTCTGCAGACTGTGCTCAAAGTCCTGATTCCTGCTTTTGGAAATAAATTTTTAATGAGATAAAATTTTAATCATTTATTTATATAAGCATAAAGACATAAGTCAATGTAATTCCAATTATCTTAGAACTATATGTGTTTTACCATCTTAGAACAAAAATATACCAGATCCAACTCACGTATCTAGTTGCGTGCTACAATGGTTGAATTGTATGGTAAAGAGATTGTGTGACTTACAAAGCCAAGAAATATAACAAATTATGACCCAGCATTCCTAGACTAATACAAAAGAAATTCTTGAAAATATATACCAGGACAGAATTTACAGTAGCAACACCTAAAATGGCAAAAAACTTGGAAAATGAGAGGCCAAATCCATGGTCAGGAAAAGTGATAAATTGTGAATAATTTAGAGTAGGATTTTGCAAATATTTTCTGTAAAGGTTCAGATATGAATTAATTTAGGCTTGTGTATCATTATATATATATATATATATATATATATATATATATA
>NW_026005703.1:0-6196 GCF_001458135.2 Marmota marmota marmota | reverse complement strand
GCTGTTATTCTAAATGCATATATATGGTCCAATTAATTCAGGAAAAAAAAACAGTATGATGAGAAATAAAGTATACATTCCCACAGATCTTGGATGAAAACTTTTTAATAGTAAGACCAATGAGTACAGGATACTGAGGTATAATAACATGGATAAACAATTCATAGGTGTACTGCCATCTGACTACTTCAGCTTTGACATTGAAGTTCTCCGGTTTCTCCTTTGCTTCTCCAAATACAGATCACTGTGGTCTCCAGATTCTGCATCTTCACATTCGTATACATGCCTTGCCTAAATATTTATGATGATTGCAAACGTGTTCTTATTATTTGAAACTTAACTACAAGTTTTAATTACTAAAGATATTTTCTCCATATTGATTTACTACATTTCAGTCTTGTCATTGTACTCAACAAAATCCACAAACACAAAACCCCTAAGCGAATGTAATCTGTATCAATGCAAATGAAAATTGTTACCACTCAGACTGAGCTCTCTACTTATTTCATAGAATCATGGAGGTATTTTTCTTAATATTCAGGTTTTATTGATTATATATTTCACTTGCTTTACAGACTCTAAGGACGTACATGCTTCCTACAAGGTAATTAATCTTCTATGTTCATGTGATATTATTAACTGTATGCTGGATGTAGTGTAAAATATTTACATAATATCTTATCTCCAAACATATCAAGCCTACCATCAAATGCAAAGATACTGCTCCCAAAAATGAAAAATGGATGAAGGGAATAAAAGCACTGAAATCAGGTAACTTTTTCAGTAGAACTTCTGTTAACCACCTATGTTAAAATCTTGGAAATGATAGCCATCTTCTCACTCTTAATATATCCATTTTCTGCAAAGTGTTGGAAGGATTTGCCACATCAGGTCTGTGTTGGTGCTGCATCCCCATTTCAAAATATTTCTGTAAATATCTGAGAAAAAAAAGTTTTAAAATAACCTATGTCATTGATGTTTCTACCATTAAACTTCCCAAATTGGAGTCATGACACTTCCCAAGTTGGATTGTGTGACTGAATATGCTTCCCACCCACATTTAAAAATAGGTCCAGCGTAGCAGTACTGAAATCAAGAATCCTGAGATTATGAGGAATTCTAGTTTTCTCAAAGCCAAGATGTCAAGGCCAGTTTGTGAAACACAAGAAAAACTCATGTATAAGACAATGTGCACTCTACTTTGACATCTAGTATGTCTACCAAATGTATCAAAATTGTTTTTATACCACTTTATGTCCTGACTTTGACAACTCTTGTTGTCAGTCTGAGGCCAGACATGATAAGATGTAGATCATATATACTTTAGTTTATTCCTTGCTTCTAAAGTGAACATTTGCTGATGAACACTCTTTCCTGAAATTTTTTCTCAGAGTAGTCAATCCATAAATTCTTTGACTTCTCATTTGTTTGTTAGCCTCTCAATGGAAAAAACAGAACCCAGATCCTTTTGGATACATTCCTTCCATTCAGGCCTGCATCAACCTCATTGTGTACTTTGCATTCTCATTATTCGTCTCCAATCATGAACATGCCCCTCAAGTTCACATGCCCACAGAATTGAGATGGTTCCAGATATATGTGTGCCCATGGCATAGATGACATTCTCTGATAT
Source organism: Marmota marmota marmota (assembly GCF_001458135.2). Taxonomy (NCBI): domain Eukaryota; kingdom Metazoa; phylum Chordata; class Mammalia; order Rodentia; family Sciuridae; genus Marmota; species Marmota marmota. Next base: position 4,563 of record NW_026005703.1, on the reverse strand, counting down.
GTGTATGTCCAAGCACCTTAACATTTCAAGACATCTTTCACAATGCTAGTCTTCCTAAATCTATCTTTAGCCTGTTTTCTACTGGCATGAACTTCTGGAAGTTTTCACCAGTCCCTATATCATCAGACGTATACCATCCCCCTTAACCCTTGTCTCTATGTCATACTATAGCTTTCCACATTTTCACCATTCTCTGCCTCTGCCTGATGGCCTCACTCCTCACGTCTCCATTCATCCTTACCTCTTAGAAAAGACACCATCCTCGGAAGTGTTATTGCCCCAGATACTTACCTGACACTTCATTATGGGTGTTCAAACCAGTGGGTTGAAAAGGAGACCCTGAAGTGCATGACCTAGAGAACTAGACAGAGAAGGAATAATTTACAGGCCAACTGGTTGTTACCCAGTACAATAGCAGGTCATGGTCTGAGGTAGCTAACACCAGAGAAGCACAAACAGTTTATTTCAGGATTAACAGGCACCATGAGGAATGCTTCCAAAAACATAGTGATTCCTAACAGAACAAATGCAGGAAATGGAAAGGAACAGAATATGTGGTTCACTGGCAAAGGTATGACAGTGAACTCTTTTTTTTCTTTCCTCCTTTCTTTTCTTTTCTTTTTTTTTTTTTTTCAGATACCAAACATTGTGCGCAGTGGTTCATTAAAAATTTCTATTAGGAAAAAGACATAATAAACAGAGTGAAATTTCTTCTTTCCATTGTTATTTCAATATTTTTTTTGTGTAAAATATCATTTTTTAATGGTTGAATCTTTAAGATATCATGTATATTGAACATGGTGACCACTAGTGTCTCTGAAGTTGGATTAGTAAAACTATTCCCTAAATCTCTCAATATGCCCTGGGTGAAGAGGAACTCATCTGTATTTTTCAACTTAGTGGGAGGCTGAGGCAGGCAGGTGTGCAATGAGCCAGGGTATATTTAGACACTCTGTCTCCAAAAACATTTAAGGCCTCGGATTTGAACAAAGTGCTACAGTTGTTGCCAAGGGTGCACATGGCTCTGGGTACAACTGCCAGGCCCACATAACTATCAAAAAATTTCAAACAACATAAACATTCACCTAAAATTAAACTTAACTTAAAAGTATCATTGTGAAAATAAAATTTTATGATTAGTACGTTTGTAGTTGACTATATTTTCACTCAGTTTAACCCTTTTAAGTAATTTAAGTACATCTATGCATTCATTCCCAGAGTCACATTGGGACAAGTCATCATCTGAAGAGAAGGAATGGCTTGATGTCACAGAAAATCGTCATCAACAGGTATGTAAATGTGTCAAATTAAATTCCTGGTGTTTGTCCCTTCTTTGCTTTGGGAAGGGACTGTGCTGAACAAAATGAGCTCAAACAATATTTACTTGGAAATCAAATACCATAATTCAATATTTAAATCTAAAGTATGTAACAGGACACAAACATGAAAATAACTAGAAATCATGGAAGCGGAAGCTTTGAAGTAACCTTCATTTTAGCAATAGAGGAAATTTTTTGAATATTGTATCAGTTGTCTTCTATGTGACCACCTCACATCATAAAGAATAAATTTGAAACTCTAAAAGACCCAGTCAAAAGTTGGAAAATACTTAACTGTAATGGCCAGTGAAAACATTTCTGTTAAAACATCATCATTCCCAAAGGCTCAAAATTTTAGTTTCCCATTACCACTAATCCATGCTAGTGTTAAAGATTCCATTCTCCCTTGACTCCACTATGTAGGTTGAGGCAGGAAATAAGCTTAAATGAGAAACTGAACAGTCTGTTAAAGGAATCAAATCCTTTCAGGATGTATCCTTTCTGTTAGTGTACAAAGAGAAACTTTCTAGTTCATTTACTTTTCATGCAAGAAATCAAGAAAATCACTAAACATTTTTATCTTACCTCTGAAGTGAATATTAGAAAAAAGGAAGTGCTACAGTTCTTGCCAAGGATACACATCTTGGATGCAGTTATTGGAAACTTTTAAAATTTTGGTGGTATCTTATTGTCCCCTTTTTTTCCCTGTCATCTACAGTAGTAGGAGGCGATTTTGCAAGCATATTAGTTCCAATGTTATGTGTGTGTCCTTTTAGTGTGCAGGTTTTTCTTTAGGATGTGTTTGGTGAGGCCATCACTCTCAGCATCAAGTTCCAAATGAGCATGTTTCACATGCTGTATTTAGTCACCAGCATCTCATCAAGGAGCAAGGGGAATCTCTGAGAACAATCATAGCTTAAAGCAAAGCATACGTGCCATGCAAATAAAATATATATTTTATATATGGTTTCCATAATACCAAGAAAAGAACTGAAGTTCATAAGATATAACAGTGTGCACCTGGCTGGAAAAAAAAAAAAAAAGCCTTAGTGACAAGAAAAGTATCATGATCAATTTTAAAAAGAACAGACAACAAAAGTGGTTATGCTAAGCAGAGACTTAGGAGAAGATGGCGGTGAAATTCAATAAGAATGAGAATAGGAAAGAATTTAAAATAAGAATAAAAATGTAATCAAGGAAATAAAACAAGAAATGATTGAAAATATCTTGGAAAATCAGATATATTATGAAAAAAGAAATAATTTGGCAAACCCAAAGAAATAACAGACCAAAAAAAAAAAGTCACAAATAAAACCATGGAAATCTTCACAATTCCCTGAAACTAATGTAACTAAAATGGAGATACTTCTGTCCAGAATTTCTAATTTTGGAAAGCTAAAGCTTTTGGGGTTTCGCGGATGTAAATATTGCCCATCAGTTTCCTTACCTGCTCTAGCTCGAAAAGGCTTCTGCTCCTTGCTCCCCCATACCTCCCAGAGAATGCTGAGTGAACTTTAAAAGTTGTAGAGGAAATGCACTCTCAGTATTGGTTTGTGTACTCAGAGACATGAATCTATATAATTTTGAAATTGCCTGATAAACCCTGTGGTCCATGGAGACTAATCTGTAGTCTGGACCCCAATTATGGAATTTTGTACTCAGTGGTCTTGTACTGGGCATGATTCCAAGTCACTGAGGCCTTTTCCTACAATCTTTTGGAGCATAAGAGACATGGCTTGGTTTCAAAATCTGTGACTTCTTCCGAGAACTTCCTAAAAATATCATTCCATCTGATCCTGCCCCAGCACTTCTGGAATCATCAGTCCCTTAAATTTTCAAACAGCACTTCTCCCTCTCTATGATTATTTCCAAAGCACCCATTTGAATGAGGCAGTGCTCCTGTGGACCTTTACTCTATAGTCTTCCTGATGAGAGCTTTGAAAACATTGAAACCAATCATTATCTTCAGGCTATAAGATTGAGGAACCCTCCAACAGTTTGTTAGGAGGTCTGGCTGCATGTCTTGGAGGTGTATGACATGCATGGTTTGTGACCTTTCACTGAGTATTGCTAAAATTGTACCCTTCTTAAAAGGATTTTGTCCGAGTTGTATATTGTAATTTTCAGGATGCTGCCCCTCAACACTAGTATGGTATAATGGGAGCAATATCTCCAAATGACTCAAAGCACCGTGTGTTGACCTGGTATATCTGCTCATGTGTGTTGTTCTGCATGCAGCCAGTTTTCTACCAGACTTATCCCTGGTCTTGTCATAGAAATGAAAACACCATGAATGTGTTTCAATGAATGTGCCATATGCTTCTATTATTAAATATAACCTAAGACCATGCTCTAGCTGCACACATCTACGTCTGACTCTCTCTACTATACCCACCATGATTCTTATTTCAAGTGCTTTATGCTTTATGCTTTATGCAACTGTTTTATGCCACAGTTCAGTCTTACAAAAGTTAAGAATACAAATTAGTGGGTTTTTTGATATCCTAGGAAGAAAGCCTGCATAAATTAACATTAGTGAAGGTGCTCCTGCACAGACACTCTGATTCTCTCTGGCAATTTTTTTAGTACACTGAATTTTCCTTTTGGAAAAATCCAAGTCTTTACTTTGCATAAAATGTTGTATTTGAATTGAGAGGAATTTATACAAGTTTCATGTTTTTACTACAAAATGTCATACTTTTATAAATTTAGGAAGATTTTGATGTTACAACTTTCATATTATAGAAATTTTAGGGAACTCTTTTCATCCATGATATGCGGATTTTTTGACAAAATGGTGTATCATGAAAATCTAACTTGTTCAAGTTAAGTGCCAAGTATTACCCCAAATTTTTATCTTTTCTTCTTTTGGAGAGTGTCTGGGTTAGTTCCATAACTTTCTGGTTGTGACTTGCACCACTATGAACATTGAAGTCCATATGTCACATGTGCATAAATATTTAAGTACATTGGGGAAAAAAGCATGGACTGGGAAATCTGGGCCATATGGTATCATTTTTCTAGTATTCTGACCAATATTCATACTGCTTTGCAGAATAGAAGTGCTAAATTTTAGTCTCACGGTATATTATTTATTTTCCCTCACATGTTCATCCAGCACTTATTATTTGAATACTTGATGAATGTTATTTGACAGGGTCAGCTGAAATGTCAACAGAGATGTGAATGGTATTTCCCTGAAAGCTGGAAATGTTAAAAAAAAAAAAAAAAAAAAAAAAAAAAA
>NW_026005702.1:0-6198 GCF_001458135.2 Marmota marmota marmota | reverse complement strand
AGGCAAGCACTTTACCACTGAGCTACATCCCCAGTCCTTAAGTAATCATTTTAAAATTTTTATTTACTTATTTATTTTTACCATGTTCTAAGTTCTTTCATAGAACTTTTATGAAAAGTATTCAAGTATGAATCCGTGTTATCAGATTTTCTTAGCCTATGTCCATTTACATACCTATCCACTATCTAGATCCTGCTACATATATGTTAAACAGGTATTTGAGGTATAATTGACATAGTAAAATACATACTATTTTTTTTCAAATGCACTTTTTAAAGTCTACAATTTGGTAAGTGTTGGCATGTGTATGCAATTGGAATACGTCATCACAATTAAGATAATGAACATATCAGTCATGCTCCAAAGTTTCTTGTGTCACTTTGTCATCCTTTCTTTTAAGCCCCCTTTCCTTTCTCATGTTTCTTGTCCACTGATCAGCCACTGATCTGCTTTCTGTCACTATTAGTTTGAGTTTTCCAAAGTATCTTTATCTGGTTTTGGTATTGGGATAATTCTGGCCTCATAGAATGAATGAGGAAGTGTTCCCTCTGCTTGTGTTTTCTGGAAGAGATTATAAGTGATTAGTATTTTTTCCTTAAATGTTTGGTAGAACATCATTGAAACTGTCTTGGTCTGGTGCTTTAAGTTTGAAAGACTTTGAATTATTGAATTATTCAGTTATTCATTTTTTTAAACAGACATGTCTATTCAGGTAACTTTTCTTTGTATGAGTTTTGTACAGTGTATCTCTGAAGGAATTGCTATATTTCATCTATGTTACAAAATTTGTGAGCATGTTTATAACACTCATTTATTATGCTTTTAAAATCCATGGGATCAGTAGTGATCTCTTTTTCCATTTCTGATGTTAGTAAAGTTTTTTTTTCTTTCTTCCTTAGTTAATTTGGCTGGAAGGTCATCAATTTTATTGATGTTTCAAGGAACCTATTTTTGATTTTATTGATTTTTTTTTCTTATTGTAATTTCATTGATTTCTACTTTAATTTTTGTTTTGCTTACATTGGATTTTATTCTATTATAGATTGCTAAGGTGAAAGCTTAGATTATTTTTGAAAATATATATAATTGTGATAAATTTCCTTCTGAGCTCTTCTTTTGTTGAACCCCACAATTTTTGATAAGTTGGATTTTCATTTGACACAAAATATTTTAAAATTTCTTTTATGACTTATTTGAATTAGGTGTTATTCAGAACTAGGATTCTGAAATATTTTGGGATTTTTCAGTTTTCTTCCATTTATTGTTTTCTAGTTTAATTTCATTAAGTTCTAAGTAACATCTGTTCTTTTTTTATTTGTTATAACATACTTTAAGGATCTGAATATAGTCTGTCATTTTGAATATTTCATTTGAGTTTTAGAAGAATGTGTATTCTGTTTTTGAACAAAATGTTCTATAAATGTCAGTTCCAGTTGATAGTACTGTCTAGTTCAACTGTGTCCTTAAACTGATTTTCTGTATGCCGAATCCATCCTTGACTGATACTAGCTATTGAAGTCTTTAACTATAATAGTGGGTTTATCTATCTAGGCTTGTAATTCTGTCAGTTTTGTGTTATGTATTTTGACTCTGTTGTTAGGTTCATGTACTTTAAAGAATGTTTTGTCTTCTTGGAGATTTGTCCCCTTTGCTATCATGTAATATTCCTGTTATTAGTATAGCTGTGCTGGCCTTTTTTGATTTGTGTTAGAATATCTTTTGCTATCTCTTTATTTTTAATCTGTATCTTTATATTTAAAGTGAATTTATTGTACATGACATATTTGGGTTTTGTTTATTTATTCTCTCAATTTCTGTTTAATGTGTTCAGACCATTCACATTTTAGTGTAGTTGGATTAATGGGTTTATATCTGTGTAAAACCTGAAATTGTATTTTATCTTTGTCCCCAGTTCCTATTACAGACCTTCTAAAATTCTTGGAATTCCTTTTGATAGGAGTGTCTTTTGTTAATTATGAGCAATGTTAATAACATCTGAGTTATTCTAATGAAGCAACATAGGAGATTCTCAGGATGAGGTCAGGTCATCAGAAAGACCAAATGGTTAAAAGATTAAAGAATTGGAACTTTTAGCCCCACAAACCAACTTCTAGGAAAGGAGTGGGTCTGGAGATAAAACTGTAAAAACCTTTAATGAGATTTGATGAGCTTCTGCTTCTCTGAGCACAAGAAGTTGATGGGAATGTAGCATACCCAGAGAGGGTGTGGATGCCCTGTGTCCATATACCTTGTCCTGTTCATCTCTTTGTATCCTTTTTAATCCTTTATAATAAACCAGTAAGTTTTGTAAACCATCCCAGCAAATTATTGACCCAAAGGAGAGAGGTTTGGGGAACACTGTCAGTGGATCAGAAGCACAGGTCACAACCTGGAACTTGTGATTAGTGTTGAAGTGAGGGACATTCTCATGAGACTGAGCCCCTAACCTGTGGAATCTGACACCATCTCTAGTTGCTGTTAGAATCCAAATAAATACATTGAAGGGGATAACTAGTTGATGTTCATTGGAGAATTGCTTGATGTGTTGGGCGGGGAAGGGAGGCACCATACATCTAGTCATAGATTCTGTGTTGAGTGTGAGAGGAAAAACCATTTAAAAAAAAATCATATTTGTAGTTGTTTTCTGCCTGTTGTATGTACATATACGTACCTACCTACCTACCTTTTTTTCTTTCTTAAAAATCTTTTTCTCTTTTTCTACCTTCTCTGGTTTTAATCCAGCATTTTGTATGATTTCAATTTTCCGCTCTCCTAGCATATCAATTTTACTTCTTTAAAATTTGTCTTGGAGTTTGTAGTATTCAGTAGTGTACATTCAGATAAAGCTGTATTGCTTCGTGGATAATGGAAGTGTTTTAGAGCAGAGTATTCTTATTACTTCCTTCTGATTCTGATAACATTGTTGTCATTACTTTTACTTTTTCTGTAAAGTATAACCTTCCCATGCATTGTTTCTATTAATATTTTGGACAATTTTCCATTAGAACATTTAAAAATTAGGAAAATAAAAGATTTGATTTTTCCTCATTTCTTAATTTCTTTAATGCTTATTTATGCTTACTTAATATATTTTAAGTATATTTCTCAAAATATACTCAAAATATTTAAAAATTAGGAAAATAAAAGATTTGATTTTACCCTCATTTCTTGTTTCTTTAATGCTTATTTAATGCTTATTTATTAAAATATTTTGAGTATATTTCTTATCCATTTCCCTTTTTTCTGAAGAATTCCTTTTTTAACAGTTCTTCTAAGGGAGATCTGTTGGCAACAAATCCCATCAGTTTTTGTTCATCTAGAAAAGTCTTTCTCTTTCCTTGCTCTGGCTTCCCTGCCATTATTTAAAAACAAAAAGTTACATAATATACACATAACATTTATGGTCTTAACCATTTAAGTGTATTTCAGTGTCATTAATTAAATTCAGATTATTTGGCAACCATCACCACCACTCATCTCTAGGACTCTTCTTTTACAAAAGTAAAACACTGTATCCATTAAAGCAATAACTACTCACTCTTTACTTTCCTCAGACCTGGTAACCATCATTCTACTTTCGGTCTCTGAATTTAAACATTCTAGTACCTCTAGGTAAGAAGAATCATACAGTATTTGCCCTTGCCCTTTGTGACTGTCTTCTTTATCAAAAAATGTTCTCAAGTTCATCTATGTTGCAAATGTCAGAATTTTGGTCATTTTTAAAGGCTGTATTAATATCCCATTGTATATGATACATTTTGTTTGTTTATTTATTGGTGGACATTTGAGTTGCTTCCATCTTTTGGCTGTTGTAAGTATTGTTATGAACATGAGTATTTTTCTTTGAGTTTGAGTCTTAGTTTTCAGAGCTTTTGGGTAAATACCCCAAAGTAGAATTAGAATGGCTGGATCATATGGTAATTCTATTAATTTTTTAAGGAACTACCCTTCCACTTTTCATAGCAGTTGTACCATTTTGCATTCCCATTGACATCATACAAAGATTGCAGTTTCTCCTCATCCTAACTGACATGTACACTTACTACACTTTTTAAAATGGTAGCTGTTCTAATGGATATTAGGCACTGTGTCATTGTAGTTTTCATTTATATTTCTCTAATGAAATATAATGTTGAATATCTTTATTTTTAATTGATTTCTTTTAGTTACGAGTGACAATAGAGTATATTTGACATATTTATGTAAACATGGAGTAATCTTATTCTAATTAGATCCCAGTTTTGTGGTTTGTTGAAATAATTTTTTGGGCTTTTTGACCATTTGTGTATCTTCATTGGAGAAATGTCCCTAAATCCTGTGCTTATCTTTTAATCAGTTTTTGTTGTTGAGTTATAGGGATGCTTAGGAAATCTATCCTGATATTGGACCCCTATCAAATATATGATTTGCAAATATTTCCTTCTATCATGTGTTGTCTTTTTAATGTTGAAAATGTCTTATTAGGCACAAAAGTTTTTAATTTTAAAGTCCATTTCACCTTTGTTTTTCTTTTGGTGCCTGTGCTTTTAGTGTCATGTCTTAAAAAAGCATATCAAAATAGAATGCCTTGGAACTTCCCTCTCTGCTTTATTCTAAGAAGTTTATACTTAGGTCTTAATATTTAGGTCTTGGGTACATTTCAAGTTAATTTTTGTATGTGGTTTAATATAAAGGTTCAACTTTATTCTTTTGTTTGTAGATATCCAGTTTCTCTAATAACTGTTTTTTTGGGGGGTATTGAGAATTGAACTCGGGGCACTCGACCACTGAGCCACATCCCCAACCCTATTTTGTATTTTATTTAGGGACAGGGTCTCACTGAGTTGCTTGGCACCTTGCTTTTACTGAGACTGGCTTTGAACTCGTGATCCTCCTGCCTCAGCCTCCTGAACCTCTGGGATTACAGGCATGCACCATTGTGCCCAGCTTTCCAACTGTTTTGAAAGGACAATCACTGATGTTAAAAATAATTTGACAATAGGGCTGAAGGTTTAGCTCAGTGGTAGAGCACTTGCCTAGCATGTTCAGGACCCTGGGTTCAAACCCCCAGTACCAGGAAAAAAATTTTTGACAATATACTAGAGGGCTTATTTGTGGATATTGTATTCTCTTCCATTGACCTGTGTATCTGTGCCACACTGCTTTGATTAATGTGGGTTTTAGTAAATTCTAAAATCAAAAAGTGGAGATCCCTCTATCCAAAATTATTTAGGCTATTCAGGATTCCTTGAAATTCCATGTGAATTTAAAGGTGGATTTTTCTGTTTTCTCCAAAAATGTTTGTATTTTGTACAGATTGTGTTGAATCTGTAGATTGCTTGGGTAGTAGAAAAATTTTAATAATATTAAGTCTTCCCATTCTGTGAACATGGAGTGTCTTTCCATTTACTTATGTCATCTTAGTTTTCAATGTACAAGTTAGCCTTCTTGGATAAGTGTTTTCCTAAGTATTTTTTATTATTTTTGATGCTATTGTAAATGGAATATTCAGCAACATTGCTGAATATGTTTAGTCTAATAATATGGTTTTTTCAGACATTTCAAGTTTTCTACATATAAGATCATGCCATCTATTAATAGAGATAATATAATATATTCCTTTTCAGTTTGAATGTTCTTTGTTTCTTTTCCTTGCCAAATTGCTCTACCAGGCCTTCAAGTGCTGTATTGATGAAGTGGTAAAGGCAGGCATTCTATTCTATTCTTTTTTTTAATTGGTTGTTCAAAACATTACAAAGCTCTTGACATATTTCATACATTTGATTCAAATGGGTTATGAACTCCCATTTTTACCCCGTATACAGATTGCATTCTATTCTTACTCCTAATCTTTGAGAAGATTTCAGTCTTTTCACTGTTGAGTATGATGATACCTGTGACTTTCTCATATATGCCTTTGTTATTTTGAGCTAGTTTCCTCTTATTTCTATTTTGTTGGATTTTTTTTTTAACATGAAAGTATGCTGAATTATTTCAGATCCTTTTCTGCATTAATTGAGATCATGCATTGTTTCTTTATTTCATTAAAAGTGGTGTATTACATTGATTTGTATATGTTGGCTCATTCTTGCATTCTGGAATAAATCCTCCTGGATCATATTATATCCTTTTACATGCTATTGAATTTTATTTACTAGTATTTTGTTAAAGATTTCACATCAGTATTCATCAGGGATATTATTCTATAGTTTCCTTTTC